>NW_022060264.1:1776585-1836585 GCF_007364275.1 Archocentrus centrarchus | reverse complement strand
TCTGGGTTTATTTTGAAGGGCAGTACTGACTTCCGCTGCCGTTCCAGCTTGATGCAGCTGCTGTAATTACGGAGCACACATGCGCACATATCTGGCAAGGCAAGGATTTTAGAGTGAATTTGGCTTGAGGGTAACAGTGGGGGATAAAAGGCTGCCACTGTTTAAAAGTTCCCTTTTTGAATAACTATAAATAACCCATATATGGCACAAAATAAAATGTGCTGCAAGCTACAGAAATCCAGAAATTTCCAGGGAGGCACAAAGACAGTCTTTGCACTTGCTCATCTGTCAGATTTTTTTCCATTTCCTAATCTTTTAATTGATTTCTGCGGTAACCACTGCATTCTGCAAACACTCAGTCATTAATTAAAGGTGAAGAATCATTATTTGTCACTGTGGGTGTGGGTGGATTGTGGGTTTGTGTGGTGGTTGAGTATGGGAGAACTAAACATGCTACATGCTGGGACACTTTCACTTGATTAAACCAGCAGTTGGTGACAAAGACCATCTATCTGTCTCATCACCCCTTCACAACAAAGGCCTTTTGACCCAGCACGCTCTGTGGCAGATGGCCCCCCTCCACCTCCTCCTACCTACCCTCCCACCTCCTCCTACCTTCCCTCCCACTTCTCCTTCTGCCTCCTTTGAACCTCCCCCCAACACACATGCACACACGCACCCTGTCAAAATCACGTCCCTAACAAAGACTGGCAGGGATGAATGAGTGGGGGTGCATTTTACTACGATGTTGCTACTACTACATGGTTGCCACGGGACAGTTTTCCCTCACATGAGGTGGTTGAGACCTCTGTCCACAGATCAATATCAATATCTGTCTTCTCTTATTATACTCTCATCACCAGCCCGATCTCACCCATTTGATCTCCTAGTAGCTGAAACACTGTTTAACAGCTGCAGACAGTCATGATTGTAAAACCGCACCGTCCTAATCACCTCCACGTGAAATAATGCGCTATAATCAGCCAGGCCTCTGAGGAGAGGGCCCAAAACTAATGAGTCTACAGGAGAACAGGACTGGCTGTTCACTGAGAATAAAAGCGCATACATGTACAGTATGTGGTGTTGCGCTAACCTGACCTCAGACTTCTTCCTTTTGTTTTCTAGTCTGAATGTGGCAAAACTACTATATATGTATGTATTGTTACAATATACAGTGCTGATATTAAACACGGCCAAAGTTTCAAGGTTGCTTTAAGTACAAGTAATCCCAGTGAGTCGAATGCTCAGACTTCAAAATGCTCTAAATGCTCCATTTCAGACAGTTTTTCTCTATCCCTGACATAATCTTAGCTCAAAAAGTTAGAAATGTTGTGTTTGGGGAATTATTTCTTTGTTGTAACAATGCTTCTTGGAAAGCCTGTTTATTTTCCCTTAAATGAAGCCACATTTGTAAGGAAAATGCATTTGTGAGTTGAGCAGCCAAGCTGAATATGTGGGTGTTTATTGGATTGGGTGGTTAAAGTCTGAGGAAAAAAGACATGTTGGCAATTTAACAATTTAGTAATTTAACAAACAGGGGCCTTAGTAAGCATGTGGAAGAACTATACACAGCCACGACAGGCTGGCACTTCCTCCTCATGCTGGTCACCAGCTTGGTCACACACTGCTGTGGGATGGCATCCCATTCTTCAACGAGCAATCATCCAATCCAGTAAATGACATCAAACAAGAGTTAGCAGCAGAACAAGCTGTTTGACATTGACAGAGAAAATCTGGCAAGTTTTTCATAGGCGCAACCCATGTACTCAACTCTGCTGTTCAACTCATAAATACATCTTCCTTACAGGGAAATAAACAGCCTTTCCAAAGGTATAAGGTTTACTGCCAAGTAGCATTGTTACTTCTTGATGTTGAGACCTGGGCATTTGGTGAGGATGAGCAGTTTTTACTTGGAGAGTCCACAGTTTCCAAGCCTGAATGACTTTATCGACTTCCTGAAAATGAAATTCAGACTGAAGGATCGCTGTTTGACGCACTACATGAGATACATCATGCATCATAGAATCAGTAGGAAGGGGACACAGCGTGACTTCTGCAGAGTGATCTGATAACAGCAGCAAACACACTGAAAATGGTCCAGAGGTGCCGACAGCTGATCTTGAATGTAATATCAGCCAAATTTAAATCAGGTAAGGTTTTTGATTTTTAGAGCCCCATTCCCACATCAACATATGCAGCCAGAATGAATGAACACCATTCTTGCAAAAGATATTCCCTCACTTGGTCTACTGATGATGGTGTATAGAGCACTGTCTAACACAGGCAGGAGCAATTCATTTTTCCAAGAGGACACATGAGAAACTGGGACTGTTGCTGCTAGTAGGAGTAAATGTTACAATTAGAAAACATGAAACAAACACTGGCATTTTATTTAATCAACATTCTCAAAAGCAATTTCTTTCAAAATTTCAGACATTTAACTTCAAGTATTTGTAGTTTAATTACTTTATCTGCAATTTTCCTTTTTTTAAAAAAAAAATTCCTTTGAGTCTATTTTGAGCTTGAACAAGTGCATTAAAGTCAGGTTGAGTGTCTGAGGTGGAAATGCAAAGTACAGTCACATCAACAGCAAATGCAAGATCTGCCTTCCATTCTGCATCTGAGACCCCTGGAACATCCTCTCCTTTCATCTCACAAAACTCTTTTCCTTTTCTCGGGTGCCATTTTCCTTTAAGCACTTTGCCCAAGCTGAGCCACCTGACAGCTGTGTAGTAGCTTATTTCACCATATTCAGTCTCATGCTCCTCCAAAAGTGCAACAAACTGTCTGTGATCTGGTGCTCTTGCCCTGAAGTTAACAGTTTTAGTTACATCAACAACATAGTTCATTTTTAGCACTGAGTTACATAACAATTCCTGGTGTTACAAGGCAAAAATACCAATTTCAGTTCTGAGTCCATTCAGTCATTTTCTCTTGCTTCTGCATCAAAGGTCTAATATTTTTCCCTGTCAGAGTTGGACAGCCATCGGTTGTAAAGCCTGTCAGTTTTGTCCCATTTTCAAGCATACAGGTCCTTCCATGAACAAATCACTCCCGGGCTTCGTCTGTTTCACTGAGCGTGCTGCTGCTGTAATCTCAAACCCTTTTGTTATTCCACATACAAAGATGAGTAACTGGACTGTGTCATGGACATCACAGCCAAGGAAGAAAGTTGTCCACTTTGTTTTTCAACTGAGACTCTAGATTTCTGGAAATGTCCTTAATTCATCAACTGGAGAGGAGCAAATTCTCAAATTCTTTCTTTCTCAGTGCATATTAACACAGCAGAGTCCACCAAACACTCTCCCCATTAGACAATTACTTTCTTTTTTCCTGATTTTGTGGGAAATCACAAATCTGCTCCTGACGACTCCATTCCTGGATGTGTAAAGCTTGGTAAAAAGTCCTTGTTAAAGTCCACAAATAAAGCAGCACAGCTTAAAAAGAAAGCAATTGCCTTCAAAATAAAAGCAACAAAGTTGCACTGTGATTTCCTACAAATTAGCATAAAACCATTCTCTAATGGCGAGTTTCTCAAAAAAGTGTTTGGTGGCTGAACAAGGTTATTATAATTAATACTAAATAATAATAATAATCATACTTAATAATACTAAACAAAAAGTTTTTGAATTTACTAAAAGAAAAACTTGATGGGCATGTTTATTGAGACGTTGGATGCTTAATCTACCCTGTAAGGGCAAAAGTGAACTTTAACCCTACAGAATAGCAGAGCTCATTGGTACCATCGATGTGGGGATCATGAAGTTATTGTAAAGACAGTGCCATCTGTCTGGGTTTTTTAGGTTCCTTGCTATTTCGTCCTGCTTCAAACCTACCCTATTTAAATGTGGTTTGTCGTATATTTGATGATCAAAGTCAAGTCAAAATTTCTTTATTGTCAGTACCACATATGTGCAGGACATACAGAGGATTGAAATTGCCTTACTTAAGGAGGAATTGTGTAAACATACATCTAAATATGAATTTGCACAGTATACATAGAAGTGCAAAAGAGTACAGAAAGTACTAAAATGTAAAAAATAAGTTTAAAAAAAATATTTTAAAAAATTCTCAAGATATGCCGGAGGGTCCTGCTGCAAGATGCTGTGCAGGCGCCATACCACACTGTGATGCTCTCAATCCATCCCCTGTAGAAAGTGCACATGATGGGGGCTGGGGCTCTGGCTCTTCGCAGCTTCAGAAGAGGGTAGAGGCATTAGTGAGCTTTCTTGGCCAGAGAAGTGGTGTTGAGGGTCAAGGAGAGGTTCTCTGTGACATGTGCACTCAGAAACTCCACAGCAACACCATTGATGGTCAGAGGGGAATGCTGGGGGCGCGCTCTCCTGAAGTCCACAACAATCTCCTTCATCTTCTTCTACTCAGAGTGATGGTGTTGGATGTGTTGCTGCCAACCTGAATTGCCTGTGGTTTCCCAGTCAGGAAGTCCAGCAGCCAGTTGCACAGGAAAGTGTTCAGCCCCATCCGGTCCAGTTTAAGAATGAGCTGTTGAGGGAAGATTGTGTTGAAGTAGAAATGGTGTCATCAGTCGAGCAATTTGACCAGTATGCAAGGGAGGGGGGAGAGACAGTCTTGAGATCTTGCACGATTAGCTGTTCGAAGCACTTCATGAGGATAGGGATGAGTGCAACTGGATGGTAGTCATTGAAACAGGTGGGTGACGACTTCTTTGGAACAGGGATGATGGTGGTGGTTTTGAGGCAATGTTGGGAAAACAGCCTGACTCAGCGAGATGTTGAAGATGTCTGTGAAGACATCAGTGAGGTCCCCTGCACAGTCCCTCAGCACACAACCTGGTATGTTGTCAGGGCTGGGAGCTTTGCGGGTGTTTATCCTGCTGAATGTTCTCCTCACGCTTTCTGGGGACAGCCTCAACACTTTGTTGCCAGGAGGAGATAGAAACTTCTGAGCAGGCATGTTGTTGTACTCTTCAAACTGAGTGAAAAACTGGTTCAGCTCGTTCAACAGAGAGGTGGAGCTGTTGCAGGTCTCCAGTGGGGGCTTGTAGTCTATCATTGTCTGTGTCCCCTGCCACAGGGTCCGTGAGTCTTTGCTGTTACTGAAGCGATGGGCTATCCTCCTGGAGTACTGCCTCTTAGTCCTCAGGCCCGCCCGGTCTCCTGCTCTGAAGGCAGCATTTCAGGCCTTCAGGCGTCTGTAGACCTCCCCTGTCAGCCATGGCTTCTGGTTAGCCCTGACAGTGATGGTCTGGAGGTCTGTCCTAAGGTGTATTCAGTGATGTGTTCTTGGGAAAAAATCCTCGCTGACAAATGTCTTAATGCATATATACAAAAGTTTATTGCAAAGAAACAGACAGTGTCAAAACAGGCGCTTTCCTTTGCGACCTGGGAGAGGGTAAGTCTCTAATCGCCCTAGCTCCCAGAACATAAGAAAAGACAAAGGTTATATAGTGTAGTGTTGGCAACCCCCACATCCTAACTTCCATATATGGTTATAAAAACAAACTTCAGCCTCCTAACCTACAGCTAAACATATGGTCATTCCTTATATGGCAAGCCAGAGAGCTACAAGGACATTCTATGCATTCCTTCTGGCTTGAGGCCAGACCTTAAAGCTCAGGTTACCCTTCTGCACAATCAATAAAGGCTAAAAGAAAGGGACCATATATGCATACACATAGAAAGTTTAACAGAACAATACAGACACTACATAAAGTATTTTCTGAATAACCAGGTATAGCTTATTTCCTGCATGTATGTGAGGTCATTCCTTTTTTAGAGAGAGCAACAAGAGATTACACTCTCTCATACCATTCACTAATCAAAGCAGCCCTGACTCAAGGCCATAATCCTAATGGAGAAAACCTATACATAGATGCAGTTTAACACACAATTTAACACACAGATCGATCAGACACTACAGTCCCATCATCAGTGCACTAGGCAATGACGGTGTCAGTGTACTCCTAAAGGCCAGTGGTATTATTGTAGGTGGCAGCTTGTTTGAACACCTCCCAGTCTGTGGAGTTAAAAAAGTCTTGGAGGGCTTCCGAGGGCCCTTTTGACCACATTTGTACCTGTTTTCGGACTGGTTTGGTGACTTAAACCAGTGGTCTGTATGCTGGCAAAAGCATGACACTGATGTGGTTTGAGGGTCTGAGGTGGGGGACGGGGAGGGGGAGGGCCTTGTAAGCTCCTCTCTGGGTGGTGTACACATGGTCCAGTGTGTTGTTGCCCTGAGTTGGAAAGTCTGTGTGTTGATGTAGTTTGGGAAACACAGTCCTGGGGTCTGCGCTGAGCTGAGTAGCATGGTCTGGAACGTTGTTGTTAAGCCATGTCTTCGTAAACACAAAAACACAACAGTCTCTCTCAGTCTTCTGGTTATTCCATATGTCATCCAGTTTACTGACTAAAGAGCGAACGTTGGCCAATATGATGGTGGGGATGGCCAGCTTGTGTGGGCTAGCCTTACTTGGATACTCACATGTTGGCCACATGTTGAAACCAACTTCTCTGAGAATAAAGTTATTCTGTTTGTGCCAGAAACCCCTAATCTGCACACAGGGAACACACATAATGATACACATTACACCCTCATAGGATTTTTTAAATTACCTTTAACTTTTCAGTGTAAACTGAAAAGTTTCCCCTTCCTGCTAAGTATTTAGAAATGTTTGTGTGTAAGTGGGTATGTTTTTTTGTGTACTTGACATCGGTGATGCACATTTCTATAGCACAGGATGAAGGCAGATTGTAGGAATCGGCCACAAAATGCACCCTTCACTTATCAAGACATTTCTGGAAAAAGAAGCTTAGCCCGCAGTCCATTTCTGCATTAGTCAGCTCTATTGTGGCTGCCTTGCCAACAGAGCAGTATAATGCAGACGCACATAACTCTCAAACACATCTACTCTGTCTTGTGCTCTCCCTCTCGCTCTCTCTCTCTCTCTCTCACACACACACACACACACACACACACACACACACACACACACACACACACACACACACACACACACACACACGGCCACATGCACGGACTCACACACATTAGCTCATATATTTAAGTCAAAGAAGCCAAATGAGAGAACATCTCTGACAGCAGGCTGATAAAGAATGAATCACTGGGCTGTGAGGAGGACAGAAGATTTGTCCCTAACTTTATACGGGAAAATCAGTTTCCTTTTTGTCAGAAACATTGCCATGGTGCTCAAAGTCTTTTGAAATGACACATTCATCAAGGAAATACAGCGAGTCCTCACAGCTGATTTGAATATACAATGCTCAAAAAAAAAAAAAAAAGAAGAATTAAAGGAACACTTTTTAATCAGCGTTTAGCATCAAGTCAGTCACATTTCTGGGATATTGATCTGGTCAGTTCAGTAGCAGAGTGGGTTGTGATGAGACAACACCCAAAACAAGAATGGTTTTACAGGTGGAGGCCACTCACAGTCTGGCAAGGGTCAGTGTCACTACTGGAAGCATGAGGTGATCATTGGACCCTAACCAGTCCAGACTTGCACAGGAAGTCTGGACTGGTTCTTATATTGCTTTTTCTACTCTACTCAAGCACTCATATCACTTTACACAAAGTGTCTCATTTACCCATTCACACAAGAACTTCTATCTAACTTTCCGATAAATCAGGAGCAACTTGGGTGTTTAGTACCTTTGGTAATCATACTGGGGCAGTCAGGGATCAAACCACAGAAGGACAGGAGGTTTGTGTCGCTGGCAAACCGGATTGTTGAGTTGGAGTAATATACTTGAATGAACAACATTGTCACTGGACTATAGATGAAACCACATTCAAATGCCTGGGCAGTGACAATGATGAATGGAGAAGAACCCAAATGAGCACAATGCTGAATCTTTGGCCACCCACATTAATATGTGCCATTGCTAGAAGATTGTCTGTCTCCAAGCACGGAGGAGACAGACAGTTACTCTAGGAGAGCGCACAAGCACTTTTTTTTAAAGTGCTTTCTATCTAACATTAACACTCCAGTGAGCAGAACAAAGGGGTTCAATATCTTGCCCAAGGATACACTGACTCAAACTAGAGCAGCCCGAAATTGAACCACCAACCTTCCAATTAGTAAATGACCTGCTCTACCTTCTGAGTTTCAGCCACCCCGTGATGAGAACAGGTCCACCCCAATAACATGTTAAAGGGTCTGGAGAAGCCATGGAGAATATTGTGCTGCCTGCAACATTATTGAGCATGATTGGTTTCATGGTAGGTCAGTGATGGTCTGAGGAGGCATATCCATGGAGGGAAGCACAGACCTCTACAGGCTATACAACAGCACCCTGACTGGCATTAGGTATCACGATGAAATCCTTAGACCCATTGCCATACCCTATGCTGGTGCAGTGGGCCCTGGGTTCCTCCTGGTGCACAACAATGCCTGGCCTCATGTGGCGAGAGTATGCAGGCAGTTGATGGGGGAAGAAGAAATTGATACCATTGACTGGCTCCCTCACTTGCCTGACCCCAGAACCAACAGAACACCTCTAGGGAATAATGTTTATATGTTTATACATTATATTTTCAGTTAGATTTTCATTGAATTCACCCTCTGAAGGTTGGTGATTTTCATTTCCATCAAACAATGTGGCTTCCTTTCATTCTAACACATTAACGAGTCCATATCAGTATAGATATCTAGGATGATTTTTTTTCCCATTGAGCTCTGACGTGTTTAAATTTGTTCCTTTCATTTTTTGAGACGTCTGTTTTGCATCAACTAGCTCAGCAGCTATTGAGATCTAATATTTCATCTGAAATTCATCGGTGGAAAAAAATGGAGTATGTGTATGTTTATGTATTTTTAATTACCCAAACACCAAATTCCTCTTTTCAACAAATTGCCTCTTGTTTAAAATAATTTCCCCTCCTAATTCAGTTTCAGCGCAGGTTTATTTTCAGGACATAAATATACAAAAGCACTGAGAATGCAGTTGAAACAAGAGCAGCACCAAGACAATACACAAGGCTTTTTGATATACATGCGAAAATTTGTATACTGATCTGTGTTCATGGACACGAAATGCAGTGGTTCCTGTTCCTGTACTTTCACCTAGGAGAAATCTTTAATCCCACACAAGCCCAATACTTTAACACTTTCTTTTGTATAATTTCTACCCCACCCCCAGAGGGGGAACGTGGTATTATTTTTGATATGTCTGTCTATCTGTTTGTTTGTTAACAATATTACAGCAAAACAACCAGCCCGATTCATACCAAATTTAATATGCCTTCACACAGATATGAACTTCAGTAACATCTCACACTTAATCCATAGGGTTTAGTTTATGTCAGCCCACCCTGTTCAGCTATAACAACTTCAGTTCTTCTAGGAAGGCTTTCCACACGGTTTAAAAGTGTGTTTTGGGGAATTTTATTTTTTTAAACTATTGTTCCAGAAGCACATTTGTGAGGTCAGACACTGATGTTGGATGAGAAGGCCTGACTCACATTCTCCACTATAATTCATCCCAAAGGCATTCTGTCAGGTTGAAGTCAGGACAGTCAAGTTCTTCCACACCTGACTCGCTCATCCATGTCTTTATGGACCTTGCTTTGTAACAGGAAGAAGCCATCCCCAAACTGTTCCCACAGAGTTGGAAGCGTAAAATTGTCCAAAATGTCTTGGTATCCTGAAGTAATAAGAATTCCTTTTGCTGGAACTAAGGGGCCGAGCCCAATTCCTGAAAAACTCGTCCATCGGATTGCCAGATGGAGAAGCGTGATTCGTCACTCCAAAGAGCATGTCTCCACTACTCTAGACCTTTCATGCATAGTGGTTACTACAGTGGACAGCTATTCAAAAGCTGTTCTCTTGTATATGCATGTTGTTATATGTTGTTATACTGTAGTTGCATGCCAGCCAACACAGTGGATGCTTGTGCATCATCACACACACTGCTATCAAATGGCCAATCGTGGAAGTTGTTTTGTTATTTCATTTGTTATTTGAATGCAATTAAAAGCATGAAGATTAGTCAATACTAGCCCTAGTGACAGTCAATCTGAGGATGCAATATTATTTTCTCTTATTGGTTTCTTAAATACATATTTCTCTGCTTCAAAAGTCAAATGCATGGTATCCAGCTGGGTGGACATGATTGTAATGCCATAAAAAACAGGTTCATAAACAAAATTTCAATTGCATTGTTTTTCCATGCAAAAAGAGGAATAAAAACACAGGAAAAACAGGAAAAAAAAATCTTGACTTGGTTCTTATAATCCATGCACGAAAGGGCTAGAATTGTGCTTTACACCACAGCATTCGACGCATTGTATTGCACTTGGTAAGGCTTGGATGCAGCTTTCTATGCACTGTTCTTGAGCTACTCAAAACACTTTATGCAGCATGTGTCAGTCACACACACACATTCATACAAGGACTTTCCATGTGCTTTCTATCTAACATTCACACACATGATCACATCCTGATGAACACATTGGAAGCAACTCAGAGTTCAATATCTTGCCCAAGCATACTTTGGCATGCAAACTGGAGTAACCAGGGATCAAACCACCAACCTTCTGATTAGTAGATGACCTGCTTTACCTCCTGAGCCACAGTCACCCTACACATTTGGAGGTCTGTAGTGATTGATTCTGCAGAATCAATCAAACGGTGCCACGCTGGAATTCACTGAGCTCCTGAGAGCGACCCATTCCTTCACAAATGTTTATAGAAGCAGTCTGCATACCTAGGTGCTTAATTTTATACATGTGTTACCATGGAAATGATTGGAACACCTCAAATAAATGATTTGGATGGGTGAGTGGATACCTTTGGCAATATAGTGTATCTTAAAAACCTCATAGCACTTTATTATCCTAATAGAGCACGTCATCTATCAGGCCCCTCTACTTTTTCCTTCCCGCCATCGCCTTGCTCATATGGGGTCATCTGATTGTTGAGGTTTCTGACATTTTAGGGTCTTTATCTTACAATATAAAGTGCCTTGAGGCAACTGTAGTTGTGAACTGGTGCTATATAAATAAAATTGAATTCATTTTACATTGCCTAAATGATGAATCCTGTCAGTGGACAGCAACCCCAAACAAAACTGATTCAATTTGAATGTAAAAACATTACTTTCAAAGCTGCTAATAATTATAATCACCATCTATGTCATGGTCCTGCAATGGGAAGTAGTTTTCCTATGTTCTAACACTGTCATTCTCTTGTTTTCCAGTGATTTCTCTGTGGCTGAAGAGCACACTCCCTGCAAGACCCACTTACCTGTTTCTGTCAAGCTGGTCCATTTCATCTAGAAGATTCTGGGCAATTTCTCAGCTTTCAGACTCACTCATCCACCCTCCATTGGTGCCAACTCACCACAGAAACCTGACCAGTGGCTCTCCCTGTTGTGTTGTTCTCTCTTCTTCTAGAGTTGCCCTCTGAACCATTCTCAATTCTGTGTCAATAAAACCTTTGACCTATAGACTGTCAAATCTTGAGTCCTGCTTTAGCGTCCACAAACTGATGTTACCCTTCAAGGCTATGACAGTCCATGCATACAAACACAACAATGTCGATCACTATTTTGTACACTATTTTACATATTTAAAAAATTATCTAAGCTCTACTTTTCTGTCAGTTTAAACTGGATGTTCTAACTTGTGTGTAGCCCAATGCAAATCAGTTTATTTTTTTGATGCAATATTGTTTTATACCACCTTATTGTAAAATATAAATTCCCCCAACAATCATTAAACAAAATTTCAAAGGAAAAAATTAGAAGGGAGTTTTGTGCAGTTTTGTACATTAAATATTCTGGCACAAATCTCAGTCTGTGTTGGTTATGTGTGTACACTGTGCTCCCACCTATAAATTTAAATGAGGTGTTTTGCATATGTAGTGTTCATCTCTATAATAAAAGAGTAGATATATTCACTCTGGTTTCCTCCTACATAGGTCCACTCTAAATGTCTGTGTGCTCTTCTGGAATTGCAGCATGTTTCATAGATTGAACATAACACTGCTTCTCCACCATTATCATTTTAGACATTACTTCTAATGACCTTATTTTAATCTCATTATTGATGCTTCTTCAACAAACGTGCACACGTACACTCTTAGTCCATTCAGAGTTTACACATAACACCGAGAACCTTTCTGTTTGCACTACTTTTGTAATCATCTCGGATGAAAATCAACTGATAGGAGGCCAGCCCAGTTCTTGAGTCTTCTGAGCCAAAGTATGGTCAACTGTGTCAAATACTGCAGTCAGTTCCAGCAAAATTAGAACAACATTAAGAATGATTGAATTGTTAGATTTAAATTGGATTTATTTTTAAAGGAGCAGCTGAACAGATTCCTATTAAAAATACACTGGACAGCAGCAGTGCGATGGCTCTGTGTACACAGCAGATGGTGACGGTGGAGAGCTTCGCTAGTTGCTGTGCTAATGTACCTGCTAACGTTTCCTTCTTCCACTGTGAGAATTAATCCAATGTTCAAAATTTGTTTCGCATGACTTTTCTCCAAGTTCATTTGCACCCCACCTGTCATAACCCTGTGTCCCACCAGTGGGGAGTGCCCCACAGTTTGAGAGACACGGCATTAGAGTTGCACTTATGTTGTAACTTGCATTTCAAAGTTATCCACACAAACAAACATGCTTTTCTCTTCCCGCACGCTTGTGCTACCATCAGCTGAGCTCATTTCGTGTGCCTGGAGGAGGAAAGTGGTGGAGCTTCTGGGGAGTGGAGACATGAACATTATTTTTATATTTATTGCACAAAAGTGTGATGGTGAAATGCAAACTGCACGCAGGACAGAAACAACTGCATAATACAGCTACATGGCAAGCCCATGTTCATGCACTAAAAAAAAAAAGAAAGAAAAAGCTACATGGCAAGCCAAGAATAAGAATGAGTGAATGCTGACCCCAGCTTTGCAGTGATCACACTAAAGTCTCTTTAGACTGAATTTCATCTTTGTGCTTTGTGTTGTTTGCTTTGTGTTCATAGGTAAAAACTAAAAGAAAGACTGTATGTGTGTCTTCATTAGGATTGGGATTTGTGTGGGTGTGTGGAACTGTAGCCTCAGATTTATGTTGTTATAAGACAATGCATTTCTGGTCTATTTACCGAGTAGCATGAAAGTAATGCAATGAGTAGCGTAACAAATGACTTTCTCTGGTGAGTAATTAAATAACATAAAAAAAAAAAGAAACAAGGACACGCACATCCAAAATGAAGGCTGGGAGCTGGAACAAAAAAATCTGTAAAGAGAAAAAAAAAAAACGGGGATCCGCACACCAGCAAAGCTCCTAAACCACGTTTTTAATCCAAACATATCTTAATAATTAGTAACTTTTCGGGCCACAACGTTTCGGGCCACAAATTGCCCTTCTTCAGACTTAGCGAGAACAAAGCAGGACTCATCATATATGTACACAACACATCATGTGATGGACGCTGCCCACCTATCAGAAAGGAGGAAGGCAAAAAACACACCTGTAATTAAATAACACACCCATTACAAAGTAACAAGTATGTGTAGTATATTACTTTGTTTTGAGTAACAAGCCCAACATTGTTGGCTCGCCTGCTCACAACCAGCTCACAGAGAGAGAGAGAGAGAGAGAGAGAGAGAGAGAGGATAACTGTAAGAGTCTAAGGAGTTAAGTTTCCTGTACAACATTCAGTTTCATTTGTGCAACAATTGGAACAGAATTTAACTGTACAAAAGCATAAATAGCTAAAAAGAGTAATTTAAAAAACAAACAAACAAACAAACAAAACAGGCTCCAGTATTACTGTACTAATAATATAGTCTGTGTATGTGAATATCTGCTCATAACCATATCCTAAACATATTAGGTTTAAAAAAACAAAACAAAAACATTCATTTAATTCTTTCTTCGCAGTTATCTGATCTGCATTTCTCACTTTGTAAAAGAATGACATCACCTGCATTCTACATGGAAATGACGGTGACGTCTGTTCATCTATTATTCAGTTTTTAGTGTCATACTGTGACCAGTTTGGACCGTTTGACGACGTTGGACTTTCAAGCATGTTTACCACCTTTTGTCTGTCTGTGGTAATGATGATCATTTAATTACTAAAATCATCTTAATCCTGCTTCTCAGTCTACCAAAACTACCTGGCCAATGGAACACATACAAAAACATCTTTGTGATATTGTGTGACAAAAAATACAAATGCAGGATGAGGAAAACATCAATACATCATGTTAGAAAACTGCATAACTTTGCCGCTTCCCACTTTACACGATGCCTTACAGTCTCGATCCCTGTTATGACCACCTGTTACGAATGAAGTTCCATGATGCCAAAATCTTGAATTACCACAGCCTTGTTATGTCCCGCTGCAAGCCTCTGGTTTGGCTGTTGGTTATAAAGGAAAACCATCATGAATGGAAAACAAAGGCTGTTGTTCTAATTACTTGTTGCTTAACAATAGCTTTTCCAGAGACAAATTGTTAGTAATTAAGTGGGGGATAGACTGATATGCATGCAGCTCAGTAGTAATTGTAAAACTGCTAATTTAGACCATTGCTCCACAAAACCATTTAGATTACAGTACTGCAATTAAATTGGCAAAAGACTATAATTACCAAGAGCATTCACAATATGCAGCCTTACATACTATCTAGTTTTCCTGTTTATTTGTCAGAGCCAGTTTGTTCTGCTTCTCATTATACACAGATACTGAAAATACCTGAGCTGCATATGTGACATAGGTTGCTTTATTTAAATAGGTATACAAGCACAGAGAAACCTGCCCTCTAAAAAAAATGTAAATCTCATGTAAATTGAAGTTTTGCTTATTTTTTAAACATATTTGAACAAGCAAACATTCATTCCTCTTTGAACACAAAATCACATTTTATAGTCATGTTCATAGTTTTCTTTCACCACCTCCTTATTCAAAATGCACTCAAGCACAAACCAGTGTTATTAAGAGTACCTTTTCAGATAGAGATACAGTTTTCTCTATAATTCAGTAGTGTTAAGCACTATTACATTTTATGAATTCAGATGTGAAATTTTTGCTGTTTTTGGCCCAGTTTTATTAAACAAGACAAATGTTTTCTCTGTGCAATATTTTTTGGTTAAGATGAAATCAGTTTTGGTAGAGAGAAATGTTCACACACCATCTGTACAGTAAGACACTGCCATCTAGTGGTACCACAGCAGACTGTAAAGGTACAATATGTTACTGTTACCTTGTTGTGGTCAGGATCTCTTGTAGACGTTTTGGAATTCTACTAATGACTAAAATTTATAAGTATGCCATACCAAATTACATAGTAATAAAATGCTAATGCTAATTATTTCTATTTATTTTTGCTACCAGCAAGTGGTTGAAATTGTTAGTGTGAACATGAACCAGCACACAGAAAACATTTGACATCAAACAATAGCCTTAAACACTACAGGCTTTAGACATGTGTCTGTGAATCTATCACACTGGAAAGTAATAAACATCTTTAGTGCTAAAGATGTTTATTACTCCATATTTTTTTCAATTATTTTTTATTTTTCAAAACCATTTACAGCTGTCAGCAATCTTTAGCCTACTCTTTCACAACTGTCATATATACCCTAACTATATTTCCATTATGCACAGCATTATAGGCTAGCAGCAT
This sequence comes from Archocentrus centrarchus, assembly GCF_007364275.1. Lineage (NCBI taxonomy): Eukaryota > Metazoa > Chordata > Actinopteri > Cichliformes > Cichlidae > Archocentrus > Archocentrus centrarchus. The sequence continues at coordinate 1,820,960 of NW_022060264.1, read as the reverse complement.
TTATCACTCTACTGCTTAACACTAATGTCAAAATAACACTGCTCACAGCTTATATGTGGGTATTTAAGAAAATACACTGCCCCGACACAGTGTTAAAAAAAACAAAACACAATAACAACAACCACGAGCTACCGCAACAGGCTGCCACTCAGCAAGACACCATGGTAACAGAAGGTCCATCCATCCATTTTCTTCCACTTTTCCTTTTCAGGGTCGTGGGGTGTAACAGAAAGTATGAAGTCGAAAATAGAAACATTGCGTGTTTGGAAGGCTTGCTAAAAGGAACATGGCAGCATGACTTATCTTTGCAAAGTTGGACAGACAAGATCAAAGTGGTGCAACCCACATTCTCAACTCTTCTGCTCAACCCACAAATGCATTTTCCTTACAAATGTGGTAACATAAATAAACAGGCTTTCCAAAGGTATAAGATTTATTGCCAAACAGCATTTTTACAACAAAGAAATAATCAACCAAACACAAATTTCTTTACTTTTGTTAAGTTTACATGTAAGTAACATTTTATACTTGTGGTTAATGTGTGTAAAATACATCAGTACAATACTTGTTCATTGTGTAACACTTGCACAACAGATGCACAACATAATTGGGTAGACCATTTGAAATGAATGTTTCTGATGATCTGTATACTACAGATGACCCTGAGAATACGAGTAACTCTCATGCCCTCATAGTAGTGCTCTTCCTTTTGCAGAGGTCATCTTGCGCACAGACCATTAAACACCATTGGTGCTGCAGCTAGATAAAAAAAAAAATAGTCTGATTCAAATTTGAACATTAATGGAATATTCAGTTACAACCCATCAGTCACTTCCATGGCTTAATGATAAAGTTGTGATATTTTTGGTGGAATTTACCTTTCCGAATAAAAAAATATCAATGAAACATTAATGATTTTAATAGCTTTAATATAAAAATCATCAACATACAAGTTGTATACACAGGTGCAGCAACCAAAACAAAACCAGGCAGGGAACAAAAACAAAAAGCACAGGGCTAGAACAAAAAAAAAGTAGGGGCACAAGGTGTTTGTGCTATAGCATATGTGTGTGTGTGTGTGTGTGTGTGTGTGTCACACTGTTTCTGGAGAAGAGAGGCGATCTCTCCCTGGAGCCCTGGAACCCTCTCCTGCAGTGGGCATTCTGTCTGCCAGTGTCTCTGCCGCCCACCCTGGCGGCACGCTGTGGAGCTGTCCCGGGCTCTGTTGAATCTGGCTCAGCCTCACCCTCTGCACCTACCCCTGCCCCTTGCCTTCTGGTTTCAGTCCGGCCATGGGTATGTCCTCACATAGCCACTGAGTATGGACAGTAGTGCATCCTCCAGTTTTTCTCAGCTTGCTCTGTTCCTTTAGGGGTCATCACAGCAGATCATCTTCCTCCCTCTCAACTTATCCCTAGCATCCTTCTCTGCCACGCCTACCCTCTGTTTTTCTTCACTATATCCATGAGTCTTTGTGGTCTTCTTTTCCTCCTAGCAGCACCATATTCCTCTGCACATATCCAAACCATCTCAGTCTTGCCTCTGCAATTGTCTCCAAACTGCTCAACCTAAGCTATCCCTCTGATATACTCATTTCTACTCCTGTCCATCTTCATCACTCCCATTGAAAATCCTAACATCTTCAAGTCTGCCACCTACAACTCAGCCTCTTTTCTTTTTGTTAGTGCCACCATTTCTAAACCATACATCATAGCAGATCTCACTCCCATTTTTGAAATGGTCTTACTACTATCCTTTCAAAAATCACCCAACACTCCTCTCCACCATCTCCATCCTGCCTGCACTCTTGACCTCGCATGATCACTGTCTGTTGCTTTGGATGGTTGATCCCATGTATTTAAACTCATCTACCTCCACTATCTCTACTTCTTGCATGTTCACCTTTCATACTGTTTCCCTCTCATTCATCCACATGTATTCTGTCTTGCTTCTATAATGTAACTGTAAACATTCCACTGTGACTGCTGCCTGAAATTTTTTGTCAACCGGTCCAATGACCACTGCAAATAAGAAGGGGCTCAGAGCCGATCCCTGATGCAATCCCACCGCCACCTTGAACCCATCTGTCACTTCCTCATGCAGTACCACGGTTCCTCTCTTGGCACATCATCATCTGCTTTCTCTAGATCCACAAAGACACAGTGCAACTTCTGACCTTCTATACTTCAACACTCAAAGCAAACATCACATCTGTAGTGCTCTCTCGGCATGAAGCCATACTGCTGCTCACTGATGATCAGCTCTTTTCTTAATCTAGCTTCAACAACTCTTTCCCACATCTTCATTTTCTTGCTCTTGAAAAGCAGCACATGTACACTTCTCCATTCCTCAGGCATCTTCTAATTCTCCAATATTGTGTTAAACAGTCTGGTCAAAAAGTCCCCTGCCCTGTCCAGCAGACATCTCCATACCTTCACAGCTATGTTATGTGGACATAGCGCCTTTCCAGTCTTCATCCTCTTCATAGGTGCACTCACTTCATCCTTACTAATTATCTGTACTTGATGATTCACTAACTGTCCTCTATTAAGCTAACTGCTCAAAGTGTTCCATCCATCTTCCTAACACACACTCTTCTCTTGTTGGCACATTTACATCTCTATCCTTATTTACTCTAACCTGCTACCTCTGGCTTGAAGTGCAGAATTTTAGCTTTAATTAATGGGATTTAACATTAGCATTGTTTTTAACACAAAGTCCTGCATTTCCAGAGGCTCAAAAGTAAATCAGACAACTGACTGAGAAAGACTTTTATAGCCATGTGAAGCCTGCTTTTTTATTAGTCCATGACAAATCAAGCAGATTTGTCAAGTTTTGATTCCAAGTTTTGAACTTGAATTTTGGAAGGGATGGAAATCCACAGATTAGGAAATACTAATTATAAAACACAAAGACTACAAGCACATGGGAACTCGGAGCTAGGATACACAGCAAGAGGGACAACTTGACAAAGGGAGACAGACAAAAAATTCTGGAAGGTTATGAAGGAAGAGGAAACAGGTGGGAAACACAGCTGAAACAAAGCCACTCCTCTGTTTTTGTCTCCTGCTTAGTTTTTGGGAGGAGCCCAGTTTCAGTGTCACAGTGACATCACTGCTTAGAAACACAGGCTGGAGCAGAAAAAGTACAAAAAGTTTCACAATGACGTCACGTTTCATGCATCCCACCCAGAAGGGCTGCATTCCACAACTTCACTTCTCTTTTTCCTCCTCCTCCTCCTCCTCCCAAGTTGCAATGAGTCTGTAGGTGTGTTTGGGTCACAGCCGTTCAGCTGTTCAGCAGCCTGACCACAAAGTAGAGTTACACCAGAAGGAACCTTCAACAAAACACAGAAACTTGAAGCAGAAGGTAAGTGTATAAAATTTATCTCTAACAGTAATTATCTCCTGAAAATCGTTTAATGTAAACAATGTGAATTATTAAACATCATATAGTGCAAACAGTGTTTTTGATTACTAGGTAGAATACTTGAATTATTTTAAATTATTTGAAATGAAGTCAGATACTAACACAGGGGAGGATAAATTCCAAATGCAAACAGGTGACAAACTAAAGGAAAAGCTCACTGATGAGGATGAAAATAATCATTTGGTACGTCCTTTATAGTGACCGGATCTTGACCCAAACTGAACACCTATGGGAGATTTATAGTTAGACATTATCAAAATACCCAATGAGGGAATATCCAGCAGACTTGGAGAAGTAGTGCCAATGTGCTCTGAGACTTTTCTGGTGGTTCATGGTTGACCTCAATAAGGAACTTTGTTCAGTTTTTTTCCTTTAATTTGATATCCCATCTGTACATTAAAAACAATGCACAAAAGTTTGGTCATCTTTTTAGTTTAACAAATGTGAGGAAATCAAAGACAAAGTTGTTATTTGGTTAACGTAAGTTGTTTGACTTATAAAACATGCATTAAAAATAAATAAATATAACAAAATCCTGCATCATGAAAAAAAACCTTCACTAGTAGATTACGAGTTAACTTCAATTATTTTCCATTTCAAAAAATACTTGGCAAAAAGACGGCACAAAGCCTGATGCTTGTATTTATGATACATCAAGAGTCTTATGTATTACTGATAATCAGGATCATCCAGGTAAAGAAAATCAGTTTTATAGTAATCCTGTAAGGACTATAGGACTACAGCACCTTTTGTTTTCTGAATGATGGTGATACTGAAACTGGTGCTGGACAGTGGAATTTAGTAAACAGAGAGTGGAGGTATGAGGTATGTGGGTGGAGTCTGAGTCTTTAAGGAATGTCAGCGTGTTCTGCCACATTCCTGCTCTCAGTAAGCCTGTGTGTCTTCTCTAGCAAACACATGACAAACACAAAACCTTCCCATACTTCACACTCAGACACCCGTTTCAAAATGTAAACATGCATCTCTAAACTTACTTGCTTTCTTTTGACTGAAAAATTTTTGAATGTCATTCTTCATCCTACTCATGATGGCACTAATTGCTAGTAAAAGCTGTCACTAAACTACCTAAACTATTAAAAACTAACACTTTACAGTTAGGCTTTAAACTATATGAATGTGCAATACATGGCCACTCCTGTTGTGTACATAAACCATTGGATTTCTGACAAATATAATTTACTCAAGCACAAAATACACTTTAGTTTATCATATGGCAATAGCAATAAAACATATATACTAGTCTTAAGTAAGGTACCACAGACTCATTGTATCAATTGCCAGTCATGCATGCATGCATAGTCATTCCCTAGGGGCCAGAAAAACCCCTGTAATATTAACTGAATAGACATTGTTGATTGCTAGGTTAATCTTTAGCTAATTAACATTCTGAATAACTTAGCTGTGAAAGAATTTCAGTGATCGCTGATTCCATCCATCCATCCATCCATCCATCCATCCATCCATCCATCCATCCATCCATCCATCCATCCATCCATCCATCCATCCATCCATCCATCCATTCATCCCCACCAGGAAGTTACTGAAGGTTTTTCAGCCTAATTACAATTCCAATACAAAAGAAGAGACTGACATTAACTTTTTATGGATTTCCTGACTGAATTGACATGTTAAAATTGGCACAATGTTATAATAATATGTGGTACATCAAGAACTGATGGAAACAACAAACTAGCCAGTGGAATAACTGTTTGTATCCCACTCTTTCATACACTGAAAGTGAATAATAGAAAAACAGTGCATTGTTGACATTGACTGATATTCCCACAGCAGTCACACAATAGCTGGGGTATGGGAACATCACTTTGTCAAACCACCCCAAACCACCAAGTACATTTTCATACTCGGACCAGGAGTAGCAATAATTTGGCATTTTGCTCAGTTATAATTTTTTTTTCTTGTGATTCTGGTGGTTGCCTGGTGTAACACAACACATTCATCCATTTTCTTCATCACTTACCCAAATCAGGGTCAATTTAGGGATATCCCAGCTGGATCGGGGACAGGTTGCCAGGGGATTTTTGACTACTCTTCTTGGCATAATTGGCAGATTTCATTTAAATTATTTGGTTTCCTGTCATTGCCCCAGCTTTTAAATGCAGTCCACAAATTTTCAATAGGGTTGAAGTCAGGGCTTTGGGAATATCATTCCAGAAAGCTAATGTTAGCCAGCTTTATACATTCCAAAACCAGTCTTGATGTGTGTTTGGGATCATTGTCCTGTTGGAACACCCATTTGTGGCCAAGTTTCACCCGTCTAGCTGTTGATTTGCGATGAAGATGAAGAATTTGGACGTAGTCCTCCTTCTTCATTATTCCATCCACTTTGTGCAGTGTACTACTGGTATATTGTTTTTCTGTCAGAACAACCGACAGGACCACTGACAGGGAAACAGCCCCAGTTGGTACAGTGTTCATTGGTGTAACACTTGCTTCACTGTGGACAGTGATGATGGTGTTCCAGCAGTTTCCAGTTTATAGCAGGCTTGAGCCTTGTTCAAGCCTGGTTGTCCCTGAACATCCTAACCAATCAAGAACCATTCAAAGTAATCATTAGAAGCCAAAATATACCATGACATTCATGTCTATAATGACTGTATGCATTTTTGTAATTCTGACCACAAATCTACTTGGTACTTCTTAACATCTGACTTATCACCATCCCTAATCAATAGTAGTGGTAGCATTATGCTACAAGGGACGTTCTCAGAAACAGGTAGACTGGTAAGAATCAAAATGAGGATGTATGCAGGATTGTGATAGAGCTGCTCTGGGAATTAAAGCAGAGACTGTGAGCCAGGCCTTCTTGTCCAACATTAGTCTGAACTCACAAATAAGAAAATAAAATCATATTTGTTTATATTCTTTTCGGTTAGTATTTTTCACTTGGTTGTCTGTGCCTTACCAGACTTTCAGAACCACAGATCAATCCTAAACGTGACCATGAAGAACACAGACTGCTCTAATCAGTCCAACAAAGTGCATTAGTGTAAACTGTGCCACAATACTGTAAACTAACCAGTTTAGCCTTCACTAAACTGCTTTGTATTTTTTATACCATTTGAATAACACAAAATGATTAGAATCTAATTAGCATTTCCAGCTCGCTGTCTCTTCCTAGCTAATCAATATAAGTCCTTTTACTCCTTCCCTAGCATCCAGCGTCACATACAACCCACTATAAGCCTTTTCCTGTGATGTTGCCGCCTCTCTCTTTGCCATATGCCTAGTAACCCAGTACTCCTGCCTACTTTCTTCATCTCCCTGACTATTCCATCTATCCTCTCCTGACCACCATCAAGTCTTGTTGTCTTCTTTCCTCTGTGCGCTGTACAGAGGAAAGAAGAATACCTTCTTGACAATTTCCCTCTCCACTTCAGACGTACTTCAGCTTTCAACTCTCCACAGCATTCTTCCTTCTTTAACTTCCACAGTTAAATCCTTGGCCCTTCATTCACTTGCATTCTCTTCTTGATTTCCAAAGATATCTTACAGACTCCCTACATTCTCCCTGACACCACCTTGCAGTCTCCTATCTCTTTTAGATTGTATTGCACCTTCTGCATAGAATATAATCTACTTTTATGTACCTTCCTCCACTCTTATATGTCACTCTAAGTTCCTCCATCCGCTTGCAGTACGTCTTCACCACAGGCATTTCCATCCTTTTCACAAAATGCACTACCACTACTGTCCACTACTGCATTTTTCTCTTTAACACCACACCCAGAGACAAGAGATCAGTCTCTTCTCTCTGCACCATACCAACCCAACACCTCCTAATCACCTCTGTTCCCTTCATCTATACGCCTGTTGAAGTGTGCTCCAATCACCAACCATCTCCAATCTAATTGATTACTGGTGTAGTTAACGGATGTGTCTGTCTGTCACCCTGCAGGTAAAAGTTGGTGCTGATTGTGAGCAATGGAATTGAAGGTGTGGGTGGAGGGTATGGTCAGGGTGGTTAGTGGCCTATCATTAAACACTTCCTGCCGGGATGTCGTCATAGCTCTTGCACAAGCAATAGGTAAGTCTGTAAGTCTTACTGTCAATGAGCATCTTCATTTTACACTTAGTGAATTGCTTCATTATCACAATGTTTTTAGTTTGGTGTTTGCAGTTGTATAGGAAAGACTGCAAACTCTACAAAGACTTTAACAGTCAAAATTACACCGTTCATTCAGCTGTAATTTATGTTATTGGCAATATGTTGTTCAGTTAAAAATTAGCCTTTTACGTATCTCTGTTTTGCTCAGGTCAGACAGGTCGTTACATTCTTATCCTGAAGTTACGAGGGAATGAGAGACACTTGGTTGCTGATGACTGTCCATTGCAGCACCTGGCTCAACTGGGACAGTTGACCGCAGAGGTCCAGTTCATTCTGCGGCGGATAGGCCCAAGCTTCAGTGAAAATCAAGACACCTCCACCAGTGAGAGACATCGTCCGCTTCCCAGACCCTTAGAACCAGAGCCCCTCAAACTCAGAGACCCACAAAAGGCTTTCACCTTCAATCTGGGTCCCTCAACACTTCCCAAAAGGACTAAACCAAAGAAGAACTGGTCTCGGTCACCCAGATCCTCACCAGAACCAAGGGCTTCACCTATCTCTTTTGTAGACCGTACAAACTCTGTGAAGACGAATCCCTCTTACCCCTCCAAAGAGGAGCTGTTTAGGCAGCTTCTGCAGCAACAGAGGAGACTACAGGACCTGGAGATTCAACTTCAAGATCTGGAAAGAGAGACAGAGTTGTGGGAGAGGTCATCGCCTGCAGTTCCTGCTGTGACTCTCATAGAAGAACTGGAGGAACTAGAGTGGCAGCTGAGGCAGAACGAGGTTGAGCTGATGCAGGGAGAAAACTGGGAGGAAGAGTTACATGCAGAGATTGAAAGAGAACAAGGTATGTGCTCATACCTGTTTACATTTCCAACATTTTTGGTGAATTTCCCACTGCATTTCTAAAACAAAGAATGTTAACACTGTTATCAACAGATATGTACAGGCAGTTACACCAGATACAGTCGTCCATAAATGATCAAAGTCATGAAATCAGGGCACTTCAGACCCATTCTGCACATCAAGAAGAGGACCTGCAAGTCAGAGCCCAAAGGAAAAGTTCACAGATGTCCACTCCACAGCAAGATGAGGCCCTGAGGTCCCTGAAGCAGGAACTCCACAACCGCCTGCAGTTAGGAGAAGAACTTGATGCAAGACTGACTGAGATAGAGCTGGAGTTAGAAAATGCAGAGGAAAGGGTAAAGGTACAACTCTTCCATCATTTCCACCCAAACTGAAGAATTGCAGTAGATTTAAAATCAGAAAATCTGCTCACCAAAAGCAAAGTAAAATTTATTTTAGCAACTTTAATGAAGCTATACTGATAAATAGTAATCTGCTGCAAGAAACACATGAGAATTGATATTACCTCTATCACAAGAACAACAAATCATTATCATAAGATGATTCAAAGGGATGTGCAAAAGCATTCCTTTTTGTTTGCTTCTGAAATCACTGATTAAATAATGAGGGTTTCACTACCCACCAGGGAATTATTATTATTATTATAATTCTTGGAAAAAACAGAATGACATGCATTTGTGTCCCTGTTACTTTAAGTAGCTTCTTACCTAATGCAAAACTTGCTTTTTTTTTGTGAAACAATAGATACAGCTTTAAGCTGACTTCAAAGTATTGTAGCGATTCTCTTAGTTAGAGAGCGTGTTGATGTTGTGGGATTTCGGACTGTTCGGGAGGTTCGTGAAGGCAGCATGGAGAGAGAGAAAAAGACCGAGAGCTTGCCTGTGTGTGTGTTGCTGTTCCGCTGTTGTAGTTGTGGTTGGCGTGGCTGTGGCCTACAGCAGCCGTTTTTCTGTTAATAAAGACGACCTTTGTTGTGAATATCGCTGACTTTGGAAGTGTGTTTACAACGTTACATTGGTGTCAGAAGTCAAACTGCCAACCGTCGGCTAGCCCTGCTTCGGCTACCTCAGTTGACAGCCTGCGCTAACTATGGCAGCGCAGCGAGATGTGGCCGGGGCCCGCCCGAAGATCAAGAGAGAGGCTATGGACAGTGACTTTGGGGGCACGCTGGGTCCTGAGGGAGCGGACAGTGCCGGAGAGCGTTTAGCCCGCCTCAGACGGACTGCCAGAGGCCTGGCAGCCGACGCTGGCTTTAGCCCGTCGACTGCAGGAATATACGCGGGCGCGGAGACGCCCGCCCCGAACAGCGCGGGGCCCGTGCTTGGCGATAGTGGCGCCCGGCCCTGCCAGGCAAATGTGAAAACCCCCAAGTACTCCGGTAAGGCTGACTGGGAGGCCTTCCATGCTCAATTTGAACTGTTAGCGCATGCTGCGGCCTGGTCCACAGACACTAAAGCACTCCAGCTAGCCTTGTGCCTCACTGACGACGCTTTGGCATGCCTGCTGCTGCTTAGCCCAGCTGAGAGGGGTGACTACAGGGCTCTGGTTGGTGCTCTGCAGCGGCGGTTTGGGCAGTGTGGCCAGCCTGCTGTCCTGCGGTCCGAACTGACGAGTAGACGGAGACAAGCGGGCGAGCCGCTTCGCGCTTTGGCTAATGACATTGAGATGCTAGCGAAGAAAGCATATGCCCACATGCCCATCGACGTGCAGAACGAGCTGGCCAGAGACCAGTTCATCCGCACCATTATCCCTGGTGAGCTGCGCATCCAGACTCAACTTTCCCACCCCCGCAATCTGCACGAGGCCCTGGAGATGGCCTTGGAGAGGGAGGCCGTGGTGGCTTCTGCGGGGTGCGACCATAGCGAGTATGACCCGGTGGTGAGAGCTGCGGTGCCGGAGGCCCCGGGCCAGGGGGTGCCAGCTTGGGCGGCCGAATTGACCGAACTGGTTCGAGGCGTGTCTCTACAATCTTCACGCCGCGGTGCTCGTCCTCGCCGAGACCCTCCTGTTTGCTGGACGTGCGGACAGCTGGGCCACATCAGCGTGCGATGCCCGGACCGTGCCGGGGTTCAGGGAAACGCCTCGGGGCCTGCGTAGGCGGGACGGCGCAGGCCCCCTCTTCTGTGTCCCAATCCGCTGGGGCGCCGGTGGACAGAGCCCAACGGTACAGCCCGGGGTGCGGGGCTCAGCTCCCCCCAGAAGCAGACGACAGCACAGAGTCCGCGAGGGTGGTGGGCTGGACGCGTGCAGGGGATTTTTGTCACATCCCCATCACCCTGGCAGGGGCTCCGTACACAGCTCTGGTCGACACTGGCTCCACTGCGACCTTGATGAGCCCTGACGTGGTGCCGGTAGGAACCCAGTTGGAACCAACTACAGTAAAACTGCGTACAGTGACTGGTGAGTTAGCCCCGATGTTGGGAAAAGGACTGGTCCCTATTCAGGTGGGGGGCCTGGGAGTGAACTTGGAGGTGTGGGTGGCAGCGGTGCAGGACGTTTGCATATTAGGCCTGGACTTTCTGCGGGCCTCACAGAGTGTCTTAGACCTGGGGAATAACACGCTGACCTTTCCAGGGGGCCCCATGGTTGACCTGGTGCGCCCCGCACAGGCCCCGAACCTGCACCTGCCAAAGTCGAGAGCAGCGGGGGTGCACCATGAGGCACACCTTCTGCCCCCGATCTACCCCCCTGCACCCCTGTCCCCTGACCCCGATTTAGCCACCGTAGTGGGTTCTCCTGCCTCAGACCAGCACACTGTAATGGGGGAGGGGGATAGACTGGCAGTAGTGAGGGACATATGGACACGTAGCTGCCAAGATTTAGATCATCCACAGCGGGAGGAGCTGTGGCAGGTGCTGCTGGAGTTCAAGGACATTTTTGCTCTGTCAGAAGACGAGGTAGGCTTGACTCACCTCCTGCAGCACGACATTGACACGGGAGATGCACGGCCTGTGAAGTCACGCCCTCGCCGCCTCCCCCTGGCGCATCAGGCTGCGGCTGATAGTGCGATCGGGGAGATGCTCAGGGCTGGCGTCATTGAACCCTCCGACAGCCCCTGGGCCTCGGGGGTTGTGATGGTAAAAAGAAGAAGAGCCCCAAAATGAGATTCTGTGTCGATTTTAGGCCATTGAACAGTGTGACTAAGAAAGACTCATACCCGCTGCCCCGCATCGATGAGTGCCTGGATTTGGTTTCCGGCTCTTCCTGGTTCTCCTCGCTGGACCTGCGTAGCGGGTATTGGCAAGTGCCCGTCAGCCCCGCAGCCAGACCAAAGACTGCTTTCAGCACAGGCAGGGGGCTGTGGCAATTCCGTGTTCTCTGCTTCGGCCTATGCAATGCGCCGGCCACGTTTGAAAGGTTGATGGAAAAGGTGCTGGCCGATATCCCCCGACAGGAATGTTTGGTCTACTTGGACGACATCCTGGTCCACGGAAGTTCCTTCGAGGCAGCTCTGGCATCCCTGCGGCAGATTCTACAGCGGATAGCGGCAGCGGGCCTGAAACTCCACCCTGATAAGTGCTGCTTTATGAGGAAAGAGCTGGAGTTCCTGGGACACAAAATCGGGGGTGAGGGTATCAGTACGCTGGAGGAGAAAGTGCAGGCGGTGAAGGACTGGCCAACCCCCACAAACTTGAAGGACTTAAAGAGCTTCCTTGGTCTGGCGTCCTACTACAGGCGGTTTGTAAGGGGGTTCTCCTGTATTGCTGCGCCCCTGTTCCGCCTGCAGAAAAAGGATAGTGACTTTGACTGGTCAGCAGGATGTGAACAGGCTTTTGAGCGGCTGAAAAACGCCCTACCAGAATCTCCCACCCTCCCCCCCCCGGACCCCAGTCTGCCGTTTATTCTAGACACAGATGCCAGCGATGTCGGAATGGGGGCAGTGTTGAGCCAGGTGGGGCCAGCGGGGGGAGAGAGTGGTGGCGTACTTCAGCAGAACCTTTAATAAGGCTGAACGACGCTACTGTGTGACGCGAAGGGAGCTCCTGGCCATAGTACGGGCAATAAGTCACTTCAGGTACTACCTTTGTGGCCTGCCCTTCACTGTCCGGTCAGACCATTCAGCCTTGCAGTGGCTAATGGCGTTTAAGGAGCCAGAGGGGCAGATTGCACGCTGGCTGGAGGAATTAGCGCCATATGTCTTCGAAGTGAAGTACCGAGCGGGGGCTCACCACGCCAACGCAGATGCCATGTCCCGCCGCCCCTGTGCTCCAGCTGGTTGCCGGTACTGCGAAAAGCGGGAAGCCCGGGAGGAGGAGCTCCGGGCTGGGGGAGAGCATGATTCCGGGTGTAGCGGAGGTGAGCTGGCCTGCAGAGTGGCACAGGTGATTGACCCGCTCGAGTGGAGAGCGCAACAGGAGCAGGATGTTGACCTCCGGCCAGTGCTACAATGGGTGGAGTCTGGTCAAAGACCGCAGTGGAGCGGAGTGGCTGGATACTCACCTGCAACTAAAGGACTGTTTGTGAAATTTTCAGCTCTCCGAGTAAAGGACGGAGTGCTGCAGAGAGCCTGGAAGGAGCCAGCTACGGGGGAGGAGAGGTGGCAGGTGGTGGTCCCCAGGGCCCTGAGGGAGGCAGTTTTGAAGGCCTCCCACGGAACCGCCGGGGTGGGGCATTTTGGAGTTTCCAAAACCCTTCGGCGGCTCCGGCAGAGTTTCTACTGGGGGCAGCTCAGGAGGGATGTTGAGGACTTTTGCCGCCGGTGTGACCTCTGTGCAGCGCACAAGGGTCCCTCAGACCAGTCCCGGGCCCAGCTACAGCAGTTAGCAGTGGGAGCCCCGATGGAGAGAGTAGCAGTGGACGTGATGGGGCCTTTTCCACGCACAGACAGAGGAAACCGTTATGTCTTAGTTGCCATAGACTACTTCACAAAATGGCCGGAGGCATATGCCATACCCGACCAGGAGGCGGAGACGGTGGTCGACAGGCTGGTGGAGGGCATGTTTGCCAGGTTCGGGATGGCAGAAACCATTCACAGTGACCAGGGAAGGAACTTTGAGTCAGCTGTTTTCTCTGTCATGTGTGAGCGCTTAGGGATGCGAAAGACCCGGACGACACCGTTACACCCGCAGAGTGATGGGCTCGTCGAGCGCTTCAACAGGACCCTGGCGAAACAGCTGGCCATCCTCACTGCAGAGCACCAGCGTGATTGGGACATGCATCTCCCCCTTGTTTTGTTGGCGTATAGGTCCGCTGTGCAGGATTCCACCTTGTGTACGCCTGCCCTGCTCATGCTGGGGCGAGAGCTACGGACGCCAGCGGAGATGGCACTGGGGAGGCCTCCGGACGCTCCGGTAGTCGTACCGGGTCCGGAATACGCCAGGAGACTGCAGGACCGGCTGGAGTCGGCCCATGCTTTTGCCCGTGATCAGCTGGAGAAAGCGGGAATGAGACAGAAAAGGAATTATGACTTGAGGGTAAAAGGGAAAGACTTCAGGGCCGGTGACCTTGTGTGGGTGTACAGCCCGAGGAGGAAGAAAGGCCGGTGCCCTAAGCTGGACTGCCACTGGGTGGGGCCTTGTGTAGTGGTAGAGAAGCTGGGGGAAGTGGTGTACAGGGTTCAGCTGCCGACTAGGGGGAGACGAGTGGCCCTTCATAGAGACAGGCTGGCTCCATATAAGGGTGATGTGCGCCCAAGTCCAGTCAACCCCCCTGAGAAATGAAACAGCCACAGCCCCAGACTCACTGACTGTGCCCCCTTCTACTGCCCCACAGCTTCCTCCACTTTTGCACCCCATCCTAGATCAAAAGCAGGGTGCTGCAGGACAGCAGACACAGCCCCAAGTGTCGTCTACAAGGGGGCTGCAGAGGCAGAGAAGACCCCCAGGTCACCTCAGAGACTTGTACGGGATCCCTCGGGGCGAGGGATTTAGTGAGGGGGGGCAATGTAGCGATTCTCTTAGTTAGAGAGCGTGTTGATGTTGTGGGATTTCGGACTGTTCGGGAGGTTCGTGAAGGCAGCATGGAGAGAGAGAAAAGACCGAGAGCTTGCCTGTGTGTGTGTTGCTGTTCCGCTGTTGTAGTTGTGGTTGGCGTGGCTGTGGCCTACAGCAGCCGTTTTTCTGTTAATAAAGACGACCTTTGTTGTGAATATCGCCGACTTTGGAAGTGTGTTTACAACGTTACAGTATGTTATTTTTAAGTTGAGCATTGCATCACTCTGCACTGTGATTGTCATCAGTCCAGCAAATGTAATAAAAAAAATAAAACAGCTTATTCCCATAATATTTTAGCAAACGTGTAAAAACTGCACACCTGAAACTTTAGACACGCCCAAGTGGTAAACAACAAGAGACAAGTGCAGGCTAAAGCTGATGACCAGGTTTTAGTTGGTCTTTACATTAATTTTCCATCCTCCTGTTTTCTTTATCATAGCACAATTTATGAATGCATACATAATACTCTCCTCACCCTGAAAGGGATTGCCAATAATTCTCACCACACCCACAAACATGATGACATCAGTGTTTTGAGTAATTTCACTGCACTCATTCCTATTGTTTCAACTTTGGTGTGTGTGTGTGTGTGTGTGTGTGTGTGTGTGTCTGTGTGTGTGTGTGTGTGTGTGTGTGTGTGTGTGTGTGTGTGTGTGTGTGTGTGTGTGTGTGTGTGTGTGTGTGTGTGTGCTGGCCCTATGTGAAAAAAGTAATTACCTCTTACACCTAATAATTGGTTGTGCCACTGTTGGCGTCAAGAAATGCAATCAAGTCAGCAGTGTTTTTTCATCTTGGAACTCTCCCATGAATGCCATTTTTTGCTCAGTCTCTTTCTTTTTGTTGAGTCATGAACAGCTTAACTGAGGCAAGTGTGGCCTGCAGTTCTTTAGTTGCTGTTCTGGTTCTTTTGTGACCTCCTTGATGAGTTGTCAATGAGCTCTTGGAGTAATTTATGTAGGTCTGCAAGTTTGCAAGAGCTTTTTGGAACTACATAAGCAGAATTAACTTTGCATGTTGTTTGAGATATCATTCATTAAAATATCTCATAAACATCCTGTTTTTTTAAGGCTAGTGTTTTTCAAACAGAATGAAATAGTACAGTTATTAAAGTCTATTTCAAGTGGCAGATTAATTTGTAACTAATGCAGGAGGATTCATGTGGGATTCATTCTAAATAACAGTAATGTGTTTGTGCTACAGAAGGAACTTGTCATTCAGTACAAAAGTAAGACTCACTGATGTAGTTTAATTTTGGATGCAATAATGCAGCACTATAGAACAGATGAATAAGATATACCAGCCTTTGGATACTCTCTGGTGATATAATACCCACTGTGTCTTCTAGGACAGACTGGACACAATTGAGGAGCTGAACAAAGAGCTGAGACAGTGTAAGCTGCAGCAGTTCATCCAGCAGACCGGTGTAACCTCACAGACGGACCAGACAAACTCCCTGCTAGTCAATGATATTTACCTCAACAATGCTGGCATTAGGAAATAGAAACAGCTGAAGACACTATACTTCAGCAGGTATCTTAAAATCATTATTACCTACAGTTTGGCACATTTTGTTTTCATATTAAAGCAAGAGTAAATTGTCACTGTAAGGTGAACTGATTGTAAAACATTCTCTCCATTCAAGAAGAAAAAGCAACAACGATAACCACAAAACTAAGAAGAAGAAGACATTACATGTTTCCCTGCAATAACATTTTATGTTTATGCCACGCTTAACGTAAAGCTACTGTCATAATACTGGATATTATTAAGACTGTATTGAGATATTATTTATTACCTTTTTTATTTTGAAATTATTTCCTATCCTGTATAGTGTTTTATTGCCTGTTTATCCATTAATGTGTTGTATTTCAGTCACCCTGAGTGTATACATATCGTCACGCCTCTCCCTTTGTCTGTGTCTGGTCATTTCTTCATCTACGCATTGTTGTTCTTCCACTTATGTTCCTTGTCCTTTGTTCCTGATTGTAAATCAAAGCATGTGTATTTTTATTTAGTGCTCATGTAGTGAATGAACACAGCTTGGCTCCTAAAACATGACATAGTCCACCTCCCACAAATGAGAACAGCTTTAGACAGTTCCTTGGTAAACAATGGGCTATTAAGGAACTGCCACAGGCTATTACAGTATATACCTGTACTCAGCAGAGACCATATAACTGCTTATCCCTTAAGGGTTGTGGAGGGCTAGAGCCTATTCTACCCATCAGAGAGGTACACCCTGAACAGGCTGCCACTCTAGTAGGGCCAACACAGAGAGATAAATGACATTTTCTGCTCACGTTCACCCACATCTTTGGACTGTGGGAGGAAGCTGGAGTACCAGGAGAGAACGCTTTATTTTACTCATTATCGCCAACTTCAAAAACCTCTGCTTTTATGATCAGTAGTCCAGCAGCAGCAGGTCATGCTCAGCAGCATCTGGCTGCTATTTCCCCTGCCAATTTACTGCTTATTTATGGAAGCAGAAAGGATCTACTAAGTTTTTCCACACACTAAGTGCTAAAAGGCTAATTATGTATTTCCTTGAATAAATACACGTTTAATACAATAGAGAGATCATTTCTGGCTTTTGAGAACAATTTTTTCTATGTAGGATTTAAAATAGAACCAGTAACCTGCTTGTGACTGGATCATAGTGGAAACTCAGGGGGTACATGAAGATGATAATATAGTCTTTGATGACTGGCCTCCAGCTCCCAGAGTTAGACAAAAAAGGGGAGATTCGGATGGAGGCTGTAGTATGCAAAAGTTGCGAAAGAGGAATTTAAAATGATCCTAAAATTCCAAAAGGAGGATGAGAAAGTGAATTGAAGCGTGGCAGTGCTGTCTAGGGAACTGAAAAAGAAACTAGGAGAACTGAGAAATGGAAACTTGCTGGTTATGTGTAAAAGAACACAAAAACACATCTTTACTCAATAAAGTCAAATATATGAACTTCTCCCAAATCCCCGGCATATAGTAACAGCATATAAAGCAAAGCAGATGTGTATCAAATGTGGGGATGTACATATATAAAAATTGGAGATAATGTGCTGGATTGTTATTGCAATGGGCAGTACAGGATAACATAATGGTTGCGAAGTCAGAAAGATGGCCATGAAAACTGAATGGGTTAAGTTTACATGAGCATGTATGAATATGAATAAACAGATGCTACTGTATGCAGATGCTGTGATGAGGTTAAGGACTGTTTTTGTCATGTGTGGCTGAAGGACCAAACAGAGTTCAGGAACAAAAAAAAACTTTAACAAACTAAATCAAAAAGTCAGCAGTGGAAGGAACGCTCTGCTTTGCAGTCTGCATTCAACTTTAGTTTTGTTTTCTGTCAAATGTTCCCACACTTTTTAAAGTCTATGTCTCATTTTTCTTCCATCTTCTCCACCCTCCTCTCTCTGTTTCACCATTGCCCTGTTGTTAACACTACTTTCTCCTTTGTTAGTATCGCCACTGGTTTTAAAGTAAGAGCATGGAACACTTAGGAACACTTGATCAGATGATCTGAGAAGGTGGCTGCAGTGATAAGGTCTCAGTGGCTCTGATTTATAAGCAGAGGCCTGTCCATGTAGAGATTTATACTTCATGTTAGTAATAATGGATTCTGAATTTCACTGGAAGCCAGTGAAGGGAAGCAAGAATAGGTGTGATATGTGAGCACTAACTAGTTTTTGTTAGGAACCTTGCTGCTGCGCTCTGCAAGGACTGAGAGATGTGTATCAAAAGAGAGTTACAATAATCAACACTCTGAAGAAATGGAGAAAATAAAAGCGTGTACTGAAGGTTCCAGATGAGTGAAGGATGGTAAAGAAAAGGATGAGTTTAAAGATGTGAAATTCAAAATTCAGATGCTGGTCAAAAATAATATCAAGGCAGATGGTTTGATGTTGCTAGCAAGATAGAACAAGGTACTGACTGACCTCCTTAGAGAAAGTGTTAGGGACAAACACAAGAACCTCAGTTTTACTAGAACTAAGATGGAGGAAATTTGAATACATCCAATTAGTAATGGCAGAGAAGCATTCAGTGAGGCAGGAGAGGCTGTAGAGGTTGTTGGGCTAAACAGAAATGTACGACTGTTTATCATCTTTAATAAAGTGCACTTGATAGGAAGAGTTTGCCTCTGGCCTCAGAACAGTTTAATTCAATTTTTGTTGAAAGACAGAGTTAAAAAAAAATATTGTGAGCGTTTGTTTGAAACTGGTAACAATATTCTGATCAGATACAGCTGTGGATAATACATGCAGACTGACTCTAAACCTTAGTTATGCTAAGGTTATAGGCTACTACTGCTGGGGACTTCCTATGATGCACTGAGCACTTCTCCACTTCTGTTTTTCTCTTCCAGTGTGTCCATATACCACTACTGCATATCAATAACATCTTTTTCTTATTTTTTCTTTCCACTCACCCCAACTGGTCTTGGGAGATGCCTGCCCTTCCCTGAGCCTGGTTCTGCTGGAGGTTTCCTGTTAAAAGGGAGTTCTTCCTTACCACTGTTGCTCACAGGGCAGTTGTTTGTTAGTTTCTTTAATATTTTAGGGGTTTTACCTCACAATGTAAGACAAGTGTTGTTATGAATTGGTGCTGTATTAATGAAGCTGAATTTAATTGAACTGAACTGAGCTTGACTAGAACTTCTAAACCTAAAGTTAACTCAGTCAATTTAGACAAGCAGCACAATAAAATACACTGAAGAAAAATTTAACTGGCTATTTAGAGGCATTAACAGCAGCTTCTTCCTGATGTCCTCATCTCCAAAACCCACCAGGGGAGCCTGTTTCACAACCAGCAGCTGTTTTATTTAATTTTTAATGTAATAATTTTATCTTGTTTAAAAATAAACATAAAGAGATTATTGTTTCATTGTACAGTTTATTCTTTATTTATGTAAGTCCTTAAAGTGCATATATGTATTAATAGCAACGCTTGTAGTTATATTAGCCTCCTAAGATCCTATTTTGCCAGCCATTTGGTTATGGTGTTCCATGTATGGCCTGGCTGCTAGCATCTTTTATGTGCTAGATTGTCTCAGGGGCGTCTTTGCACAGCCTGCAGCTGGGGTCTCATCTTGTGTGGTAGACCCCAGCCTCTGTCAATCTTGTGCTTAGAGCTCGTTCCTGTACTGCCATGATTAGTGCCTCTGTGCTGTCTTTCAGCCCAGCTTTGTCCAGCCATTAGTTGGATTTTTGTCCTTCTACAATGGTTCCCGTTCTTTCTTCTCTTCTTTGTCAGGTTTCTGCTGCCTGAGGTACTCACTAAGCACATGATAAAACCATCTTCCTGCTGTATCCATGGATTTTGTTGTTTCATCCTGGATAGTGGTTCTGAGGCCTCAGTTTCTAAGGCTGACTACTCAGGACTTGACTTACTCTCTGCAGGTACGTGGCGGTTGCAGCTTTCCTTGTGGCCTCTTCATGGCTCCCTTTTGCCCATGGAATTCCAAGGTACATGTAGCTGTCCTCAGTGTCTACAATGCTGCCTTTGGTAGTGCAATCCCCTCAGTTATGACTACCTTGCCTCTCTTTGGAGCTGTCCAACTCTTCCTGGATCTCTACCACTGTGGTGGTTACTGGAGCCTGTTTGGAGAGGTTGCTGTGGGCTGCTCTTAGATTCACTAGCCACTGAGCATTGGTCTTGTGTGTTGCACCCTTCTCTCATATGCTTTTCTAGTATTTCTCCATCTCCATCCTTTATGGGGGGGATTGTTCTCATATTGTTCCCCTACTACTGAGAGTACACCTTGGATGGTTCAGTGGAGAACATCTGGTTTATTCTGCTGGCTTCTGTCTCTGGTATACCTCTTTAAGCAGTTGGCCAAGGCTGTGAGTCTTTGCTTGGCAGTTTCTAGGACCTCAGGTATAGAGAGCCTGTTGTATTTCTTAGGTACTTCTCTCTTCATCACACCTTTCAAGAGGGACCTCTTGACACCACTCCGATCCGCTAACATGGAGGGGGCAGGGTTTATGGCCTATCCTGCAGCCAGACACCAGGGGGCAATAAAGAGGTTTTGGCTTCACTTTCGGGGAGCTGTCAGATTGTCCTTGATTTCTAGTCATTGTTAACTGTGAGTGAATGCAGGTCACAGACCACTAGCTAGACCCTGAACTTCAACCTTAACTTTGTTTTGTGTTGTTGGTTTTGACACTGTGTTTCGGGTCATTTTACAGAGTAACATGAAAATAATTTAATGAGTAGTGTAACAAATGACTTTCTCTTGTGAGTAAGTAGATAAAGTATTGCATTACATTTAAGAAAAGTAATGAGTAATGTGTAATGCATTATTTTGTTCAATAGATAATTCATCAGTATACACATTATAACCAGTGGTCATACTGTTAGGTTATAGTTACCATTAAGCAAAGCTGATGATAAAAGTATTATAAATACTCAGAGCCAAAAAAATATTGCAGGAGCACAGGGACATCAACAACACAGGAAGGTTCCTATATAGTATTCTAAAACATTTTGGTCGGGGAAGGAAAGTCAGGAGGACCCAAATACAAGAAATTAACAGGAACTTTTAAGAATCTGAAGATTAATTTTACCTCGGAAGGCCTTCTTGGAAAGGCACTGCAAGTCTATGGCCAACTGATGATGTCTGTGAGAAGGACAGGTTTACTAGAAAGAGTCCTTTTTGTTTTTGTCAAGTTCCTGGGGCTACACTCCAGTCCAATAGGTGGCGGTAATACATCTCTAATCTGGTTTGCCAACCTCCAATAAGCCCAAAAGAAGAACAAGTACCGTCGTATGTTTTTTTTTTAGGGGACTTTGAGGCTAAGGCAGTTATTTTGCGGCTTAGTAAAAATGATGAGTGGAAAGACAGTTATAGTGACCGGCGCAAACAGTGGGATAGGAAAAGCCACAGCAGCCGGCATTGTGAAGCTTCAGGGACGTGTAATAATGGCCTGCCGAGACATGAGCAAGGCTGAGGAAGCAGCTCGGGACATTCGACGAGGCACCGGTGCGGACGGTTCTCAGCTGGTTGTCAAACAGCTCGACCTCGCTTCGCTGACATCTGTACGCGCATTCTGTGAAGACATAGTAAAGGTAGCCATATACTTATAGTTTTCGTTACATCTGTTACATCGTCCATTGCACCTTCCTCCAATAAATGCAAAATAAAAATAAATGGTGATGTGTAAAATACATGCTGGTGGGAAATGCCCATTTTTAGAGCATCAAGATTGAATTATAGTCCGTCTAATGCACGTGTTTTAGTTGTTTTGCCATTAACGTGACTTTTTTGTTTTTGTTTTTTTTACTTGCATTAAATGGACAAAAGTATTGGGCCACCAACACGTTACACCTACATGAGCTTTTATGACATTCCATTCAAAGTCCTTAGGCATTCTGTGGAATTGCCCCCCCCCTTGCATCTATAATGCCTTCCACTCTTCTGGGAAGGCTTTCTGTAAGATTTTGAAGTGTGTCTATGGGAAATTTTGCCCATTCATCCAGTCTCCATGCTAGTTCATCCCAAAGGTGTTTGATGGGGTTGAAACAGGGCTCTGTGTGGACCGGTCAAGTTCTTCCACAACAAACTCATCCAGCCATGTCTTTATGGTCCTTGCTTTGTGCATTGTGGCACATTCATGCTGAAACAGATGAGGGGTATCCCCTTAACTGTCCCTCTAAAGTTGGAAGCATAGAAGTTACTCACTTCACTGGCACTAAAAGGCTCACGCCAAACCCAGAAAAACAACTCCACGGTATTATTGTAATGTCCATACATATTGCTTAGTATTTTATTATTTGTACCTCATAATGTCATAATAAAAGTGAATTATCCACTGAATAACCTCTTCTCCTCTTTGCTGTTGAACAGGAGGAGCCTCGGTTAGATGTGTTGATCAACAATGCTGGTATCTACCAATGTCCTTACACCAGAACACAGGATGGCTTTGAGATGCAGTTTGGGGTCAACCATCTGGGTCATTTCCTGCTCACCCATTTGCTGCTGGACCTTTTGAAACGATCAGCTCCCAGCCGCATAGTGGTGGTCTCCTCCAAACTCTATAAACATGGTTACATAAATTTCGAGGACCTAAACAGTGAGAATTCCTATGACAAAGCCTTTGCCTACAGTCGCAGCAAACTAGCCAACCTGCTGTTCACCTGCGAGCTTGCCCGTCGACTGGAGGGCAGTGGAGTGACAGTGAATGCTCTAACTCCAGGCATAGTGAAGACTAATCTGGGGAGGCATGTTCACATCCCAGTGTTAGTTAGGCCCCTTTTTAACCTGTTGTCCCAGAGCTTGTTTAGGACCCCTGAAGAAGGTGCTCAGACATCCATCTATTTGGCCTCTAGCCCAGATGTAGACAGTGTGCAAGGAAAGTGCTTTGCAGACTGTCAGCCTCAGGTTCTTTTGGACATGGCCACAGATCAGGAACTGGCCAGTAAATTGTGGGACATTAGTGAAGTCATGGTGGGGATAATCAAATGAGATCATTTAGAATGTAAAGACTTAAGATATCTTAAAAATGTCTTTGACAGGTCTGTGATCTTCCATAGAAGGGCAAATAAGTTTTAATTTAAAGAATTAGGACTTTTGTTTTGTGCAAAGTCCTGAGTGATCAGGCCCGGTCATATCTTAAAGATCTCATAGTAAAGTATTTCCCAGTAGACTTTGCACTTTGCTCTCAGTCTGCAGGCTTACATGTGGTTCCTAGAAAGAGAGGCAGAGCTTTCAGCTATCAGGCTCCAGTCTATGGAACCAGCTCCCAAACAGACACCATCTTTACTTTTAAGATTAGGCTTCAAATTTTCCTTTTTGATAAAGCTTATAGTTAGGGTTGATTCAGGTGACCCTGGTAGAGGCTCAGGCTTCTGGAGAATGTCTCACGATGCATTGAGTGTTTCTTCTCTACTCCCCTCTTTTTTCTCCAAATGCATGTAAATGCATCTGGAATGAAAAGTGGGATACTGTATACTCTATACTGCATATCATTAACTTTTTTCTTCTCTGATTGGAATGAATTGATATTGTTTTTGTATTTTTTACCTTTATTTAAATAGGAAGTGAAACTGTTTTGCAAGTCCTGCCCTAGCAGGTTTTTCAGTGGCAGGAGAAATGGGAGTGCCTGGAGAGAACTTGCACAAGCATGGGGCGAGGTCTCACAGTGGTTTCACCTGAAACCCCTGATAGTAATGACCCACGTTCTTTTTCACACCTTGGCTCATGCGATGATGCACATGAACAATAGTGGATCAATGGCCACCTTCAAAGGGACAACCCCCACCAGGGTTTAAATACCTGGGACTCTCCAGCATTTGTTTTTAGAACTAAAGAAGCCTCTTGGATGAGACGTGAAACGTCTTCAAAAAACTTAAATTGCCTTTTTTTCAAGCTCCTGAGACATTGTGTCATCCAAATTATCAGCATGGACAAAAATTTTACAAATTCAGTACTAAATGAGGATGCTCTGGATGCTGCTTATGTTCATTTCCCTTTGTGACACAAATTCAATGGAGGTGAAAAAAAATGGTTCTGCAAACCTTTCCTTGTTACTCTGGACAACATTGTTTAGCTCAGATAGCTTAGGTGACCTGAAATGCTTCACACACTCGGGGCAAATAAGGCCTTGGCATAGAAAGTGGGTGCTGCGGCACAGATACGTGTGCCTCTCAGGGTAATACGATTAGCCTCCAAAAAAGCCATTGCTACTCTATTAAGAGCTTTGTGCATGACCACATCCAGTATATAAACACTGTGAAGAGAGTAACTCCATGACAGAGACTGCACTTCTTTCTTTGCTCAGCCACTTTTGGCACACCTAAATGCCAACCTAACCAAACGCAGTTACTTTTCATTTGCTTTATGAAGATACATTTTAAAAGCTTTTCTAGGCTTATGTAGAAGCATTGGGCTTTTTACTCTCTTTTAAATGCTTTGTATTGACAAGTGCTCTTATCAATGCAACATAACAGCACTCAGAACTGTCTTTAAGAATACTGAAATACAGAACACAGACCTTGAAGAACAGTGAATGAGTTACTCTACACATTGTTGCAACAGTAGCACTAAATATATGAAAAGCAGTGCAGCAGCATTATACATTAATGTTGATGATAACATCTTGTGGGTAGAGACAGGATGTTAGTGAGATCTGCTATGATGTGTGGTTTGGAGATGGTGGCACTGACAAAAAAAAAAAAACAGGAGGCAGAGCTGGAGGTGGCAAAAATGAGTACATCAGAGGGACAGCTCAGGTTGGGTGTTTTAGAGACAGAGGCAAGGCTGAGACTGTTTAGGCTTACAGAGGAGGGAGGTGGACACACAGGACAAAAGTGTTGGATATGGAGCTGCCAGAGAGGAGGAAAAGAGGAAAACCACAGAGAAGTTTCATGGATGTAGTGAAGGAGGATATGCAGAGGGTTGGTGTGACAGGAGGACGCAGGGACAGGTTAAGATAGAGGCAGATGATCTGCTGTGGGGACCCCTAAAGGGAGCAGTTGAAAGAAGACGAAGAGCAAGATGATAAAAACACAGACTGAAGATGTTTCTGGTCAAAGATTTTTTTATTATTTCTTGAACTAAATGTCTTGGGTGTAACATAAATTCTGTCTTTGACAGTAAACATTTTAAGCTGTTATGTGAAACCACAGTGATGATGCTTCATAATTAAAAACTAGACACTTTAGAATGTTTTTCTTAGTTATAAATTTTCTCGAAGCTTGATGAAATTGGTCAACATTTTTCAGAAATGTATATGCATCTCATATCTGTGCATTAAAGTGGCACAACTTGAAGATATTCACTTAATGTGTTTTAGTCACTATCTAGCTTCTTTATCCACTGACTCCATTCAAAACAACAATAACTTGTTTTTCTTAGCACAGAATATAAAAGCTTCTCACTTATTTGGTGCGTAAACAACCTGATTCAGATATTATTAGTGGATTAAATTGTGTAATCACTCCTATAGATAGTGGTTGCTTCCTGTACGTACTAATAGACTGGAAAGTGCTTTGTCATCCAATCTGATCACTGATAGTAACCATAATTACTTGAGTTCTTATGCTTTCTTTCTTAAAGCAGTCATCCTCTTCAGATGTTGTCAGCAGGTTAAACAAGCATCATCAGAATCACTATAATAAAATGAATCTACTGCCAAAGTTACACTGCCCTACCACCCCCTCCTCAATTCTTTTCACAAATTAAGAAGAATTTAATGCATTTTCTATAATAACAGGAAATCGAGACTTTGTCTTTTTTTGTTCCTTGTGATTGTGGAGGCTTAAAATGCCGAGATTTTTAGTTGTACTGCTGGACTGCTGTTATGGAAGTCTGAAATAAATCGATCTGCACAGACCGGCTGTCTTTACGAGTGTTTAATTTACCTTTGCAAAGGGGGTCAAACAGCAGTACAGAATACAGAAGCAGTCTGTGTGGTGTTTGACAAAGATAATAAGCATAGAATCATTTATAGGAATAACTTATCTAGCTGCCATGGTCACAGAATATAATCAGAACTTTCCATGCAAAGGATAATTTGTACAGACGAGTACATCTTGTAATAGAGGATTATAGAGTCTTCCATTCAGTCAGGTCAGCTTAACAGATTCTCCATCAAAATCAAAATACGGTGAAATCAAGTCAGGGGTTGAGAACCCATCACTCTGAGACTGTCGCTTGGGGGTTAAGTGCACTCTCCATATTTCCAGTTGTCTCATCAATTGCATGTCCATCAGCATCATTATCCCAGATATAGGAACATCAGGCAGTGCCAGCAATAATGCACAGAAGATATCTATATGTTATTGTTTTCCTGGTGAGGCAATCTGAAAGCATTATGATGACCTAATAACTTTGTTTAAACTAGGAAATATAGGTAATATAGTAATATAGTTTCTCTTAATAATTCCAAATTATTCTAATGATCAAAGAATTGTGTGATGCTTCATTTACTATGAAGCATCAGCATACTACTATTTACATAGAGATTTTTAAAGGTCGGTGCAGTTTGATATCGCACGTGTTTTATATGCCTCCCTACTCCGAAGTAGAGAGGATGAGGCCAATTCTTCTCCTCAGAAACACTAAAAATGTAATTTTTGCAGTTTTATCACCACACAGAGGTAACAAATGTTCTCCATATCCCTCGATAAAATAACATTCCTGTAAAGGAAGTGGAATTCCCTCAGTTCTGACAACCTTCCCTCTCTTTGTCACCATCCGACTACACTTCTCCAGTCCAAATGACCTTCCGATGCCATTGCTGTAGATCGTAAACCTATGTCAGACGTATGACTTTCCCTCTGGGATCAATAAAGTTATTCGTATTGTTTTTATATCTAATGACACACAGTTTGCTAATATCAAAGGTGGCTGATTTAATTACCTGCCTATTTTACAATTAAGTAGACACCACAGTGTTGTTGGCACATGTGACAATATTAATGCCAGACTTTCAGACTTGCCATAAAAAGACCTTGCTGACTAAAAGTCAACAGATTAGCAAATTAAAAAGATTAACCTGTCAATGACTTGCCACTCCCCTGCCAGTTTGCACAGTGAGAGGCTAAACAATAATCCAAAGCTCTTAGACTGACTGTGTAGATACTTTATAGTCTTCTCTTCAGGAGCCAGAACCTCCATAGAAATACACCAGGGATTCTTTTATCGAGCTAGCAGAGTCCATGGGACAAGAAGAAAGTCACACTGAAGAGATGGATTTAGCACGGATTCAAGAGCTGTGTGTCATTTTTATGAAAGAGTGTCCAAGTGGTACCCTGCACTTACATGAGTTCAAGAAGATCTTTGGGGGGTCAAGCAGTGCTGTGGAGGAGTCTCTTTTCATGGAGACAATATTCAACTCCTTCGACACAAACCAGGTAAAAACAAGGAGCAGCTTCGCATGTTCAAAACAAACGTACAACTTACCTGTTTGTTATTTTCAAGCAGGATAACACATTGGATTTTCAGGAGTATGTGGCAGCACTTCACTTGATCTTACGAGGCAATCTTGAGGATCGGCTCAAGTGGTCCTTCAAGATGTATGACAAGGATGCAAATGGGAAGCTGGACAGGAAAGAGGTGAAACAATTTGTCCGGGTAAGACGGAGCTCATTAGATATAAACTATTTACTTCAAAGTTTGTTTTGTTTTTTTTTTTCTTTTTTCCAATCTATATTGTGTGTTATGAGTGAATATTTGTAGAAAAGGAGGATCATCTGGAACAAAGTGTAATCAGTGTCAACTGTAAAAATTACCTGGTTTCGTAATACAAATCCTCTCAAGGCAGCTTAATGCACTACTCCTGTGTAATGGATTAGGGCAAGGGCTCATGTAATGTAGCCTCATGGACAAGATCATTTGAGGTAAAATAAAAACTCAGAAATTCTCTTGTAAAAATAACTAATTTATTCATTACATGGCATGGACCCTGATATGCCATTGTAAATATTAACATTTCCTATTTGTGAGACGATAAGAACAAAAGTGTCCATTGAGGCATTAGGTATTAGACCACAAAACAACATGTTGTGAAAAAAAAGAAAAGGTCTGCATTATATTTAATTCCAATGTGTTGAAACACGTAGAGCATCTTGTTTAGATATGTGTCATATTTAGGAACCCTCAGAGAATCAAAAGTAGGGCACTTTGCTCCAGTCTACCCAATCCTATAGTCTTTTTCTAATTTCTATTTAAAAGAATAGATCAACTTTTCTATCCATGACTACCAGCATATGAACATGCTCATACTGTAGAAAATAACATTTGAATTATTGGTGTGTTTGATCATCATTTCATGAATATTGTGCAGATTCTATACAAAATCAAGCTCCAGAAGACGAACATCAGTATGAATCCATCACAAATCTGTGACCGAATCTTTGAGCTGGTTGATCAGAATAATGATGGTGAGTTCACACTGTACAGTGGACCAGCAGTAAAAGGTGTTTAATAAGCACTTTACCATGCTGTGATATCTGTGGGCACAAGCCTTGTACTTTTGTTGGTATCTTACAGCTGCCATATTCTATCATTTAAATCATTACAATTTTTTCTTTTTCAATTAGTTTGTTCCATTAATGTAAACCTTACCACAACCTAGCCTAACTTTATCACTAATTATCCAGTCAGTTTCAAGTATTTGCATGATGACTGATTTTTTGTAGCTTTGATTCTGTACACCACGGTGGATTTTAAACCAAAAGTATTGCATGAACAGTTTAGGAATAAGCCATTTTTATACACAGAGCTCTATTTTCAGAGGCACAATAAGTGGACTATTGACTGACAAGCACTTTCATAGCTAAACGAGGCCTGTTCCCTCATTATTCCATGAGAAAATAAGCAGATAAAAGATCTGGGGCTGATTCCAAGTGCTGAATTTGTATTTGGTAGCACTGCTCAACTCTCAATATGAGGCTGAAAGAGATGTCAAGACAAGTGAAAGAGTCTGATAATTAGACTGAAAACCCCCAATAAGCCTATCAGAGAGACAGCAAAAACTTTAGGAATGCTAAAGGAATTGGCTACATTATTTTTTTTTTTTAAATTAATGCATTACGCAGCTAAGTAACACTAAAAAATAAATTAAAATAATAATCATTAAAGCTAGCTAAGTGAAGAACATTCTGGGTGAAGTAGGTATATCATTGTATAAGCCTACAATCAAGAGATGGAAATGGAAATACAGAGGGTTCACACTTGGGTACAAACCACTCAAATACAGGATGGCCAGTGCCCTATTCCAAGCACAAAGCAGGTTCAGTAAACTCTGAGTCTGATCTTAAACTCTGAGGTGATTATTTCCAAGATCTGTAACTCTGAGTTTTCCATTCCAGAAATCTGTGTATGTTTACCCTGAGTTAAGCGTGTGTGTGTGTGTGTGTGTGTGTGTGTGTGTGAGTAGAAAATGAAAGCCTCCGATACCAGGATAACAGGCAATGGTTAAATAAAGAGCAGAGCCCCCATTTTAATGCAGTGGACTGAGTAATATGAATGTGTCAGTGTGGACCGTGACATTTATCTTAAAAAACAGGATGTAAGAAAAGCGTCATTTTCATTAATTAGCTTTGTCCACTCTGTCATCATCATAGTGGACAAAGCTAATTGTCCTGTTGGCTCAGGAACACATCTAAAACATGCAGGACACCGGCCCTCGAGGCCTGGAGTTGCCCACCCCTGTCATAGACAGTATAAAGGTCTGACATAAAATACACTATATTGCCAAAAGTATTCACTCACCATCCAAAATCATTGAATTCAGGTGTTCCAATCACTTCCATGGCCACAGGTGTACCAAACCAAACACCTCAGCACTGCTTCTATAAACATTTGTGAAAGAATGGGTCACTCTCAGGAGCTCAGTGAATTCCAGCGTGGTACTGCGATAGGATGCCAGCTGTGCAAGTCCAGTCCTGAAATTTCCTCACTATTAAATATTCCACAGTCAGCTGTTAGTGGGATTCCACAAAGTGGAAGTGATTTGGAATGACACCAACTCAGCCACAAAGTGTTGGGCCACGTAAAATCACAGAGCAGGATCATTGGATGCTGACGTGCATAGCACGCAGAGGTCACCAACCTCAGTGAGAAGAGCTTCATGGAATGGGTTTCCATGGCTGAGCAGCTGCATCTAAGCCTTACACCACCAAGGGCAATACAAGGTGTAGGATGCAGTGGTGTAAAGCATGCCACCACTGGACTTTAGAGCAGTGAAGACGTGTTCTTTGGAGTGATGAATCACAGGAGAACGGTACTTGTCTGACTGCATTGTGTCAAGCGTAAAGTTTGGTGGAGGGGGGGATTATGGTGTGGGGTTGTTTTTCAGGAGTTGGGCTCGGCCCCTTAGTTGCAGTGAAAGGAACTCTTAATGCTTCAGCATACCAAGATATTTTGGACAATTTCATGTTCCCAACTTTGTGGGAACAGTTTGGGGATGGCCCCTTCCTGTTCCAACATGCCTGCACACCAGTGCATAAAGAAAGGTCCTTAAAGACATGGTTGAGTGAGTTTGGTGCGGATGAACTTGACTGGCCTGCACAGACCTCAATCTGATAGAACACCTTTGGGATGAGTTGCCAGACCTTCTCATCCAACATGAGTGTCTGACCTCACAAATGCAATTCTGGAAGAATGGTGAAGAATTCCCATAAATACTCCTAAACCTTGTGGAAAGTCTTCCCAGAAGAGTTGAAGCTGTTATAGCTGTAATAGGTGGACCAGCATCATATTAACCCGTATGGATTAAAAATGGGATGTCACTCAAGTTCTCATACATGTGAAAGGACTCGAGCAGATACATTTGGCAATATAGTGTATATAAATTTCTTTATACTCTCCTAATTTGAACATTTGTTAAAAAATCTAATTATTCAGCTCTAACCTGACAGGAATAAAATGCAGGGGACAGAAACTCAAGATGAAATTATGGAACAACAGGACACAGCTCTCTGATGGACCTGTGATATTAGTTACCCAGATAACAATAAACTCTGAGGTGGATCCACCCTCAAGTCAGTTTTTTAGTAAATAAAAATTGTTTTTGCAACAGGTTGTGTGTATGAGCATTTCATTTTATTCAGCATTTGTTCAGTAATCATTTAACACATTGGTGGGATGTAAAAACCCAGTTAAACGGTTTCTAATGTAATCTATTGGCCTTCACTGATAGATGATGGCTCTCTTGTCATGATGAGTGGTGCAGACTGAGGGAAAGTTCACAAGTTTATTTACACCAAGGTAAGCAGAATGCCAAAAATAAGTCCAGCTCCACCAGTTGAGGCTCAGGTGGTGGTTGGGCCACGCTCCAAACAAATCCACTCTGCAAACAAAAGGACTTCCTCTTCTGCACTCTCCACAGCTCAGGTTTTCCTGCGCAGAAGAAAACAGATGATTAGGGAAAGCTAACACAGGAGCAGGTAAAAGTTTCTGAAAAGCAATCTACCATACTGTTACAGGTGCAACAACCTACTGTCGACCTCATATAAATAGTGCTCCCGTGATTAGCTGATGATGACCACCAGGTGTGTAAAGTAGAAAGGTGGAACACAGTTTTGGCCCGCCCCTAAAACACTGACATCTCTTACAGCCACAGCAGAGATCTTTTACTGAGTTACTGTTAATAGTAAGAATTAAGTAATAGTAGCAATTTTACAATTAATTTAAAAAATGCAGGTAAACTTTCCAAGTCTTTAAATAATGTAAAATGTTATCAGTAAAGGCAAACTGTCTGAACTTTTATAGAGCTGTTGGTCAGCTAGATTTTCAATATTTCAGTATAATTTTGGAAGGATTAGCATTTTAAATAAGGAATACTGTGGCTGGACAAAATAAACCACTATGAATGGATCTAAAATGGCTTCGGATGGAATGTCTGGATCTGAATTGGATCTGTGTCTAAGCTGGTCTGAATCCATGATACTTACCCATTTTGGATCCATCTTGCCATGCAAGTGGACTCTGATGCAGACCTCGTTTGTTGATCCATTACTGAGGCTTTGGGCAGATCTGGTTCAGAATTACTGCTCAGTGGACCCACTGAGACTGATTCAGGTGGAAACAGCATCAAAGTTCAGACTTATTTCAGACACTGAATCTCAATCTGTGAACAGATTTCAACATGAAGTTTTCAGAACACAGACTGTCTGAAGGCTACATTTAAAACTTCATGTAGTTCAGTTTTAGAGTCTTTTCAGCCTCAAGTGTTCTCCAACATCTCCAAGATCCATCAGTGTAACCAATTAGCCTACAACACAGCAAATGATGGATCATTGTGTATGATCATTGTGTTGGTTTCACTTTTTGTCACTCAGAGTTTAACTTAACTCCCTTTCTGGAAAAGAAAAACTTGAGTTTCCCTCATTTCATGATTAACAAGCACAGAATTTTAGCCAATGATGCTTCCTGGAATAGGGCCCAGATTAGAATTTGCCAGAAGTTTAATCAAAGAGCCTGCAGATTTGAAAACAACAACAAAAAAACATCTTTGGACAGATTAATGTGTACCAGAATGATGGTCCCTGTCCATACTTTTCTGTATGGAAAAAGAAAGAAGCAGCAGATTATCTAGTATTCAAAGCACAGCAGATCATCATCTGCCAACCATGGTGGAGGTCTGTCACTGCTCTGTGCTGTGTTCTGCACTTCCATGTGCTGTGTACCCAGAATAGAGCCATGCGCCAAATCTAAATGACTGCAGATGGAAATAATCTTCTTTTGACTGTTGTGGTCATGACTGAAAGGTCCCTGTATATGTGTATAACAATATACATTCAAGATTTTTTAATAGATTTATTTTTCAGTGTTACAATTTTTCTTCCTTTTGCTACATACTGTATAAAGCCAGCAGTGGATTGTGTTTTTATGCCCAACAGGTGAGATAACCTTGTCTGAGTTCATGGAGGGAGCTCAGAAAGATGAATGGGTCTCGAACTTATTGAAGCTTGATGTCAACGCCACTGGCTGGGTTATTCAGAACTGCAGGAGATGAGCATCAGCCACATGATTTATTCTGAGGCTGACAGAGTGGTGTCTTACCTGGGATTTCAACAGTTTGCCTGTCTGTCCCCATGTTAACCTACCTGTAACTTGGAGCTGGAGCACAGTGCTCTTTTTCATGGGTGCAGTTCTGGTATAGCGGTTGGTCCAGCGGTCCCTCTTCTTGCTTTATACCTGTGGATTGAGCTTGATATCAAACTTATTTTTCATCACATCATGATTGGATTGTGTTGGGAAAAAAAAATTGGCTTCAAACATGAAATTTCATTTGAGAGCATCAAAGAACAGGTGAAAAGCAAAAAAAGAAAACAACATGCACAATGATTTTGCAAGCAATGTTTATCCATCTAAAGAAATCAAAACTCAGAGAGAAGGTTTGCTGGTAAATATTCAGTTCAATTCAATTTTATATATATATAGTGCAAAATCACAACAAACAGTTGCCTCAAGGCGCTTTACATTTTAAGGTAAAGACCCTACAATAATTACAGAGAAAACCCAACAGTCAAATCAACCCCCTATGAGTCCCACTGTCACTTGGTGACAATGGGACGGAAAAACCCCCTTTTAAAAGGAAGAAACCTCCAGCAGAACCAGACTTGCAACACAGTGAGTTGTAAATTCATAGTTTATATTTATAATGGTTATCCATATTGGATGTTGTAAAAAAAATTGTAATAAGAAAAAATTAATAGTTAATTTACACTGTCAACAAAAACGCACACCTTATTTATGCATATTTATATATAATTGGTTATTACAGTGAGGGTATATATTTTTGACTCCAGCATCATAGTAATGGAATAATAAAAGCTACTTACAGTCATATGAAAAAGAAAGTTTTAATAGAACTCTGTGCAGTCATGTGAATATGATTCAATAGCTTGGAGAATCAATTTTTAGCAACATTAACTTGAAGTAATTATTTTCTGTATGACTTTATCAGTCTCCACTTATTGTAGAGGAATTTTTTCCCACTCTTCCTTAGAACAATGCTTCAGTTGATTGAGGTTTTTGTACATTCATTCATGCACAGAAATCTTAAGGCCCCACCACAGCAGCTCAGTCAGATTGAGGTCTGAACTGTGACTGTGCCAGTGCGACACATCGGCCATCCTGTGGTAGATTTGCTGATGTATTTGGAATGACCAATTTCAGCCAAGCATTAGCTGTTGGACAGATGGCCTCACATTTGACTGTAGAATACTTTGGTATACAGAGGACTTGATTCAATGACTACAAGGTATCCAGGTGTGCATACATGCTGATGAATAATCAATGATGAGCGGCACCTGCCTGCTACTTACCCTTTTAATTTCTATGGAAAGAGTAAGGGTGTACTTAGTTTGTGACAGGACTGCATAGAGTCCTGTGAAGACTTTCTATCTCACATCATTGTATATGCTATTAGTAGTATATTAGTAGTATATGTACTCCTGCAGACCGGTAGAACAATAAGTAACTACAGTTTGTTTTATTTATTTATTTGCTGATTTATCAGTTTTACAAATTGGTCTGACATCTGAGAACCATATTCAGGAAGAACAATTATACACTTCTTATTTCCTCTAATTTATTTGCAACAGAAATTGATTAAATAAAATAAATGGGACAATAATATAGGCAGGGAAGGGTAGAATGCAAAGATGTTGGAATAAATATTGTATTATGTCATGAAGCAGTGTGCCAACAAAAGCAGCCAAAAAAGTTTGCTTGTGAATAAATGTGAATGTAAACATCACTTAAATATTTAAAAGCCACAAAATTGTCAAAAAATAATTTTGTTTACTAGAAGATAATTCTGCACATTTGCCAAACCGCAAGGATGCATGTAAGAGATTTTGTGGTGAGTGACACTGATTGTGAACATGACTTTTGTTTCCTTGCTGCACATGGAACCTCTGCTGTGTGATATAGTGCACTTAGAAACGGTTACTGATGTTAATAAACTAATGCACCAGATAACAAAAGCTAATTTGCAGAATCCTTTTAAAGCTGTAGCTGCCTTTTTAGAGCAAACAAAGCAAAGACATGTTTTGTTGGCAGCAAGTTGTGTGTCTGCCATTTTATCAATGGGCAAGGGAGATTAAAACAACAACTTCTTGTTGCTAGAAACCAGACAATATGCTGAAAAACAAGCCAAAACAAGAAGCTGAGAGATACTAAAATCAATATACTGTAATCATCTGTGGATTTGTCCCTTTATTTACAATTCACATCACCCACTGTACATGTGGGATAGGATAGGGTTTGATTACAGATTATTTTGCAGCTGGTGTCACCGAACTGTCACCTGATTTCAAGAGAATATTTGAAAACATATCCTCTCACAAAATATTTTGAGTTAGATAGTTCATCAGCACAGATATTCCTGCAGTGTTTCACTTCCTGTTTCAGTATCCTGCTATTCTGAAAGAATGTTTTGTTATTTATCTTTTCTGGTTTCTGGTGAACTTGAAATCTCATTTGTCTGAAATGTGCAATTATTTTCTTAATAAAATATATAATTTTTACATTATTTTCCATTTTCTTTTTTTTTTCACATTGCACTACTTACTCACCCAAGTCAGTGATTTGTTCACCAGTGGGCTGAAGCCCAGTCACATCTTTGTAGTGCTGTGACAATCAAGCAAAAGATTTTGTAATTTTGATATTGTAAAGGTTTTATGTTTTAATATATCAGAAATTAAAGCTTTAATCATTCAGGTGATGGATGGTGTGTATATACAGAAGACAGCATCATAATAGTCTATAAACATCTTAAGTTTTTTAAACATGATTTCTCAGTTTGGAAACTCATATCACTCTGTCAAATGACTAATTGGTCAACTTGAGTTCATTTCATGAGCAGTTTTCATGCTGCAGGAAAAATTAAAGATATGCATGCATTATAAAACTGCATATTTTAGGTGTCTGTAGTTGCATCTATGGCACATACTTGTATTGATACAGTACATGTGACAGATAGTGATTATAGTGATAAATAATAAAGGGATTCGCATTTTTCAGCCCTGAAGGTTGCTGCTTGTGTCTCACTAGTGTCCTACTATCTCCTGACTACAGCAGCTCCATCTTCAGCATCCTTTGTCCAATAAATTAACTATTGTTCCCAAACCATCTCAGGCCTACCTCGCTTTTTTCTCCCCAATACTCAACCTTGGCCATCAAGTGGTTTGGAGACAAGATAACAGAGGCAATATGATGACAATATTAATTTTGTAGTTTTGATGTCTTGAAATACTTACAGAAAGTAAACAGTCTTTATCAATTAAAAAAAGAAAAAAAAATGTGATAAATCAGATTCAAAGCGGCCGCTTGGTGAATTATACCGGTGACACGTTGGAACGCTCCTTAAAATTACTTGACTGCCAAAATAAAGGGTCCGCAAAGGGTCATTTAAACGAAAGCGGAAATAGTAAGAGTATCATCCTCTTGGTGGTTGGTTTCTCTTTGATTCGCACTTTCGGTATGGGTGCAGCAGGCCTATTCTGTTTTTTTTTTTTAAGTTTAACTAATAAAAGACTTAACTTCGTTACCATGGCCAAATCCATTAGTTTTATAGGCACTGTTTAACTCGATGATAATTATACAGATGAGTGCACTCCGGACGCCTGTCAGTGTGACAGAAATGCGCATGCGCAATGTCTGTTGACAAACGTGACCATTGAATATCCCTGTCCCGTTTCAATTTAGTCGCCAAGAGGAATAAACATGTAATTTCGCAGGATTTAGTCGGCGTAACGATGTTTGAAGTGGATTCTTCATGACGTTGTGAACCCGGTGAGCTCTTAAAACTAAAAATTTGCAGGGTGTAAGATGCATGACAGAGCGAATTTATCAAGCGGTCAAGATGCAATTCAGCGCTAACTATGTTAGCATGTAGCTATATACCTGACAAGATAAAGTTAGCTGGCTAGATTAGCGTTAGCTAAAACCGGTAAATGCTTAAATAATCGACCGACCTGCACAGGGCAACCCCTCGAGGCCTACTGCTGAACGGAGTGCGAAGCCCTTGCGGGGCAGATGAGTTGTGGTGCAATATGGTCAGTAACAATTACAGATCCCGGCTGCTAACTTAAACCTCGGCTAATGTCGAGCAAATTTTTAGAGACGTTACATTTCATATCATTCATCTATAGCTTTTCAGTATGAAGTTGGTTTGCGTATAATCATCAGAACAACTTGTTTGTTTCAACAGTGTTTGTCTGCAGTAGCTTTAACTCTACTCCTAATTTCTATATATTACTCAGATAAGAGGATTGAATAATAATAAATTACCACATTGCCATTGGGGCCGGGAATGATTATGCATTATAGAGCTCATAAAGACTTGTGTTTTCTTGCCTGATGCCTATCATAAATAAATACATGAGAGTTGCGTTTGTGAGTATAGACTGCAAAAACCTAAATGGATCCAGAGAGTCACGAAAAGCTACCCCACAGTCACGACATTGTGGTTTAGCCTGCTGTGGTATGCCTCAGCCAGAGAACCGGTTTGACCTGATATTGCCACTCCAAGTCACGTGGATTGGACGGTTCAGCAACCAGAATGAATTTGGCTGATCGCGCACCCTGTGAAACACCAGGCCTCAAGTCCTGGCCAGCTTAGTCTTGCAGTTGTTTGGGTGGAAAGGCCACACCTATCAATCTGATATTGAACAAGGCCGTGCCTTTTGCTGCTCAAAATCAGCTTGTGGCCTATTATAAAGTTAGAAAGGTTTTATGAGTGTATTTTAACTCTGTCCTTGGACATCATCCAAACAATCACTGACTTAGCATAGCTTTGTCCTGCTAGCTCAGGGTATCCGATGAAATGACCTGAAAGCTTTCCTGTACTCCTCAGGCAGTGATCTGATATTCTAGGACGCTTGTGAATATTTTAAGGAGTGGGCACAGTGAGCACTGTCTTGTTTTGCCTGTTAAACTACGAGCATGCTAATTCATTTACATTATTAGTCCCTAGTTGTTAATTAAAAACATTTTTGAGAGCATTTTCAGCCCAAACCAAAAGGTGTTTCTGACAATAAAGCCAGTCTCACAAGGGCATCCACTGGACTGGCTCCACACTGGGAAGTCTGCATGTTCGAATAGAGCCCCTGGCAGCAGCTGACTCAGTTGCATCACCACAGGGCTTTAATAATCCATCCACAGGCTCACCTAACCTTATGACTTTCACTTCAACTAGCTAGACTTTCTTCACTAAAAGCTGCCATTGGCTGTAACTTAACTAAAGAAAAAGTGCGTTTGAAAAAAACATTTTGTATAAATATTAATATGAATATCCACCACTGCAGTAGTTGAAAGTTAAGTTAAAACAGGACAGAGTATCAATGGAGTATTTTTTTAATTGGTAGAAGAGTAGATCTAACCTAGAGGTTTGTGAAATCAAGACAAATGCAAAGATCTGGTGAAAAATACATGCAGATTTTCTTCCCAAAACATACTGAAGAGAACTGAAGAGTGGCACATTCTTACTCTATGAATAATATATTTACTTTATGTGTTGATGTTTCAGGTTAGAAAGAAACTATGCTGAAGTGGTTTTCTGGTGAAGAGGGAGAGCCTGGGTCTAGAGTAAGTAAACACACTCATTTTCCATTGCTTGAAGGCTCAGTATTCACAGATGTTACAGCAGTTTAATAAGCAGTAATTTATACAAACTATAGTAAAGGATGAATCTATATTCAGAAAGATTACACAGGTTGTTTCTGTGAAATCCTTAAAAAATGCTGCATGAAGAAATTTCACACGTTGGGACACTGAAATGTTTCCACACTTTGCCCCATCACTTTTCAAAACCACAACTGATTAACTAAAATAAGAAGGTACAGATCAACCCTTCAGTTTAGGCAGTACTAACGGAAATCTGGTGAAAATGTTGCAGTGCTGTGACGGCCCCGGCACAACAGTGCATTTCATTAAACAGCTGTTGTGGTTTGACTCAGACAGAGCTTAGATGTCCAGTTAGGGTGGGGAATGACTGCTTAACCTTAATCCCCCCTGCATCCATAGCCTCTTTGCTTTATAGCTTATATATTGATCATTTTGTGCGCAATGCACTCTAAGGTAGAACACTAATAATCATAATATTCTAGTAGTATTATTATAATATCCTCTCATACTCGTATAAATGTATACAGTCTCCAAACAAAGCAGCTTTTTGTGCTCTCAGCATTGTTGCAAATAAATGTGAGCATGCTTATTTCAACATTAGCTCTATTCCTTTGTTGTGTTGTTGGTCACTGGCTCACCACCTCCCCTGTCTCTTCGCAGGGCTCAGGCTCTCCACCCAGCCATGCTGGTGGCGGAGAGGTTGCTGTGGAAGAAATGGCAGAGAGGCTAACCCAAACTGAGCAGCTTGTCACTCAGCTGAAGGAGATGATCCGTGAAAAGGATGCAGCACTTCGCTCTAAAGATGACCAGCTGAAGGTGGGGACAATCTCTCCTCTGTTACTCCAATTTTGCAAATTTCTACTTTAATTCTTTTATACATTTAAGAAATGAGTAAGTAAACTCATAGATGCATATTTAGATTGCTTATGTTGAACAGCACTGGCTATTTAGGTTGGTCATCAGCAGATTTCGTTTAAAGGGGCTTGGCCCACTGTGGAGTTGGTCCTTTTTTAGTTTGGCTGTTTTGAAAAAGTCAAGCTATTATCATAGACTTGGTGTTGGCGGTGTCCTCTGTTCCACAAAAACTTGAACGTGGGCCATACCTGGAGATCGATGTGACCTAGAATGTTCAAATTCACACCATAGATGCATTTACTAAAAATCTCTGAGTTTGAATCTTGGCGACCTTGACCTAAAGCTAAAGGTCAGAGGTTTTCTGAAAATCTTGTGAATGTGATAGCTCGAGAAATAGCTACAGGATCTTCAAATTCACATCATAGATGCATACTGTTCAAACTAGACTCATCAAACTTCCCACACTTGTTTACTAACTTTACAGCTGAGGGTTGGCACCTGCTCAGTGGTGCCTTTGTTTAAAATTGCTCTCAGACCCTGCAAAGAGGGCCTGCCTGTTAGTGACTGACAGATTTGGTTGTTGCCTTTAATTAGGTGGGAGAGTGTGATGACCTAGTCTTGCACCACACCATAAGCCCTTATAGTGGGCTGCCCATGTAAAGTGTATTCCTATGAGTGTAGATACAGCTCCAAATGTAAACATTGTTCAGATTGTGGCAGATCATCAGGCAGAAAGAGTAAAGAAATCAGGCTTGTTGGAAGTTGATGGATGAGCAGGTGGAGTGTGGGTAGTGAATCAAAAAGAACTCTATGAGTAAATTTTCTCAGTGTGTAATAGTCTGTATGGTGTTCCTTGATTTTTACACTTACAAGTGTGCTTACATTATTTATTCCTATGAGTCATCACACAGTATAGGAGATTGAATGTTCCTGCTGTCTGACAGAGATCAGTATCTGACAGATGCAGGCACAGTTGGTCAAAAGAGTTGTTATGAAACAGTTTTTAGCGCTGCTCCTGTTAGTCTCTCGCACAGCTCTTTCAGTGAGAAACAGTGACTGTGCTAACTACTGAACCTTCAGCCTTCCATAGTAAAGGCAGGAATGTGAGATTATGGCTGTGTTTGGCTTAGCAACCACATTACAGGGGAGTGCAAACATGTACTGCACTATAAACTTTTACTGTTCTTCTACACACATCTAAAACTGCCAAAGGTCACTTTATATATTAACATCTCCTTACATTTTACAGTTAAAGTATCTGATCTCATAGTATAACTACGCACTAAAATGGAAGTAAAGATGTTCTTCTTTGTGGCGCAGGCTGAGAAGGAGGCATGTGAAGCCAAGCTGTCGAAGCTGCGTCTCCAGAACAAGGCCAAGGTGACCTCTTTGACAACACAGCTAGAGGAGCTGAAGAAACAGCAGGGGGGGCCGAGCACGCCAACACACAGCAAGAAGGTAGAGACACGTGCACACATTCAGACCTGTATGGTTAAACATGTAAATATTTAAAATGAATAAATGAATCTCCTAAATGATTTCCACTGATTCTAAATCAGATTGCCTGTACGGGGCAATAGTCTCCAATGCGCATTCAGTGCAGCATGTGAGCAATTGGTTTCATAACCAGCAGACACAGTCCATTATGAGAATCCTGTTTGAGTGATATTTCTGCCCTTTTGGCAAATATCTGACGTTTCTAATTAGATTTTTAAAGTGCTATCTTTATGTTTCTTTTTAGGGTTCATCAGAAGGAGGAGAACAGGCCAGTCGGGGGAAGATTGTCCTGTTAAAGAAGAAGGTTGACGAACTGGAGCAGCAACTTGCACAAAGAGATCTGGAACTGGAGAACAAAGTAAAGTATACCTTTTTTATTTATACCTACTATATAAAGGAAAATTAAATGTAGAATTAATTTTGACTTTTTTTCAATTAAGTCTGCTTACTGTGGGTCTTATAATTTTAATGTTTGAGACCACTATACTAATTTTAGTGTAGGTAATAGAAATTTCTTGAAATGAATAGAAAGAAAGAGTTTAATTTTTTTTTTTTTTAAACTAAAGCATTACTAATTTCTTGTAGAAGAAGGAATTGGAGTCTCAGCGGCAGCGCGGTGAGGAAATGGATGCCATGCTGACAGAGAAGGACAGGAAGCTGGCAGAAAAAGAGGCCTACATTGTCCACCTGCAGACAGCTTTGGCTGGAGAGCAGCCCATCACACCACCACAAAAGGTCATAAACCTCTTGAGAATGCAGAATTATCTCACTGCATTTTTCTTAGTAGTTTTCCCTCCAGACACCTTCATTAACATTAACATTAGGAAGGCAAAGTTATAAAAGCAGAAGATATGCATTAAAGTTAATTCAAAACAGGTTATTGTCTGCATTATCTCTGAGAGATGGCTCCAGTGCAGTAATTGTCACTCATCCACTCTGTACCTCCCCAGGTTGAGGACAGTGGGGCGATGCAGGAGCTGCAGTTGCTTGTACAGAGCCTGACTAAGAAGGTGGGGGAAGCAGAGGAACGCTACAGTTTGCTGCAGGAGCAGACAGGCAGCCTCAAAGAGCTGCTGGCCACAGAGAAGGAGCAGTACAGCCAGAAGGAGAGCATGTACAAGCAGAATGTAGGTTTTCAAAGGAGGACAATACAGCTTCTGTTGTATTAGCTGTCTTAGGTTCACAATGAGTCACGTGTTTGTTTTTAGATCCAGACATTCAAAGACATCATAATTCAGAAAGACAGCCAGCTGATGGAAATCAACCAGATGCATGAACAGGAGCTCTTCAAGCTAGCAGCAAAGTCAGATGCCAGTGCAGACTTGGAGCAGGTAATGACTTTACAAGGACATTCAAGATTACCTTCCCTCAGACATTCAGCTATGCAACTGAAAGAATTTGTATTGGATCATTGGGTTTTTTGAGAATTTGTACTTTTAAAAAAAAATTTTTTTTTGTCATCAGCTTTTGAAGGCTCTGAAACAGAAGCTTCACGAGAAGGAGGAGGTACTGCTGGGTAAAACCCAGGTCATTGATGTTCTCCAGGGAGAGGTGGATGGAAGAGATCAACAGATAAAGGTTAGCTGGTCTGGCACTCTTTACCCCTCAAAGTAGACTTTTCTTCTGTTTTTCCTTACTTTGTGACACACACACTTTTTATATATATATAAATAAAACTGCAGAGACTGACACCAGCGTATTAAGAAATATGGGCTTCATTTTAAACTACTTGATAAGCAGCTCTAAAACAGTCACAACCCAGTGAGCAGAAGACCAAAAAGTGGCGAGACTGCAGAGCTGACCGC
The DNA here is from genome assembly GCF_007364275.1 of Archocentrus centrarchus. Lineage (NCBI taxonomy): Eukaryota > Metazoa > Chordata > Actinopteri > Cichliformes > Cichlidae > Archocentrus > Archocentrus centrarchus. The sequence goes on along the minus strand of NW_022060264.1, from coordinate 1,778,402 downwards.
ATACACGCCTTTATTCACACCTCATCAGTCAGCAATTAGCCAAGGCAGCGTCTGACACGCTCTCACTGCCACTACAAAGAGAGTAGGGATGTAACTAAAATGTATACATCACATATATGTGTTTATGTATACATTAGGGATGTGCGCGACTAGACGACTAATCATCGTTATTGTCACTACTAAGTACCAGACGTATACTAGTTGGTTAACCTAGTTATTAAGCTTTTAATTGATGCCCAGCGTGTTACATAGCCATCTGCCACCAGAAAGAGCTGCCGCCCTGACATCGATAAAGAAAAATGCCATAACTCTGTTAATCTTGGTGTGGTATTTTTATTAGATCTAATATCATTGGTTATTTTGATGTTTTGCAATGTAACCTGCGTGCCCCTCCCGAGAAACACTGTCATTTCCTTCCATGCATTTCTGACTACCTCATTCAAGTTTGTACAAAAAAAAGAAAAAAAAAACTAGAGGGGCAAATGTGTTGGCTCCTTAAAAAACTGACCATAGCAAAGTTTTTCTGTCAGCCAGCACCGCATGTTAAACACCAGGGCATGACCAAAAGGTAATTAGCACACGCAATGTACTTCCACAAGCATAAAACATCGGCCACTTAGTAAGTTACGTTGTAGCTCTATAAAGACCCAGCGCTGAAGTCTGAATCAGGCATAAGCTGGAGGGCCCTGGGACCCGGCCCCGGGTAAGCAGAAGAAAATGGATGGCTGGATGTTTGTATTGTATTGTTTTAGATTTGAACTTTTATTGAGATGTGTGTCATGTTAAACATCTCTGAGTACAGTGCCCCACCCAGACAGCAGACTCAAAGGGAGGCACTAAAACAACTTGTTTTAGACAAAGAATGACACAGTTGGCAGCACCAACCTCCTTCATCTGAACTGTGTGTCAGGTTAAGTGATTCTATAGTAAAGTCCAAGAATTAAAACTAGAAATAATCAAAATATGGCCCATTTAAATATTTCTGTCCTGGTAATTATTGTGATTCAGTGTGCTTCACTTTTCATTAAGCCTACATAGAATGTTCTACCCTGTTATTTGGTGGCTAGTCTTTAACCTGAATTGAAATAATAAGTCAATTGGCACCTTGAAACTTATTTGGAACAAATACTTTCTCCATGCAGGAACTCTCAGAGCGACTGCACCGTTTACAAGTTGAGCGAGAGAGCCTTGAATCCAGGATGGAGGCAGAGAAACATGTGATGCGAGCACAACTTCGTGACCTGATGGACAAGCAGCAGGCAGAGGTGCAGCGAATGACTGAGCAGCATCAAGCACAGATGGACCAAACCCAGCAGGATCTCATGAGGCAGCTGGAGGACCTGAGGAAAGCCCAGGTAGCACCTGCCAGTCAGGAGGTATCAAGAAGTGGAAATGTGCCCACTGATTCAGCCTCCATCCAGAGGATAGCTGAGCTGGAAGGTTGGTGCTTTATGTTTATTGTTCACTCCTTCAGAAAGAGCTGGCGGTGTCTTTTTTTTTTTTTTTCCATGTCCAGAAACTAAACACAGTTTACAAAACATATAGCAATAAATCAGGACATATGCGAGTTCTTTCATTTCCTCAGAGTTTGTCTTTTGTTATTTTTGCAGCTCAAGCAAAGCAGAAAACAGATGAAGCCAGCAGATCAGAGGCCAAGTTCCTAAAAATGAAAGCTTGGTCTAAATCTCGAATCAGACAGCTGGAGGAGGAACTGAAGAAAAGCCAGGTAAGGTGTTGAAGTTGTATTTTTTTTTTCCCCTGACACTCCAATCCAGTTATACATAAAGGCAACCAGAGTTTATTAATATATAATTGGA